>NW_019214012.1:0-49352 GCF_002532875.2 Varroa jacobsoni
ATTCATATAGATTGTGTCGCCTTAATTTTTTTGCTTGAACCTCACTTTTACTCTTTGGCATAGGTTTTCAACATTCGTTCGAAGTCAGCCCAGCTGCAACGGTTCGTTCTATCTTTGGTTATACAGTGGCCATATTGTATTCACCACATCTTTCGATGCATCTAACACGCACGCGGGTGAGACGGCTGTACCAATGATTCTCAGTTCTCACTATCTGCTATAGTCTGGTCGCTTAACGTCCACTTTACCCCTACCTATCCACTATACAATGCCTGGGTATATACCAACCCTAAGGCCATTTTTATAACGGTTATTGGCTGAGCCAGAGTTTAAACCAAACGCGACAAAACTGCTTGTCGGGTCGATGCCTGGGCCGAAAACTTCTAGCGAACTAAGCTTAACAGTTTTTGCAGTTGCAGTGTTGGCAGCAGCCGTATCAACAGCAAAATCAATAATGGAGATGCCACCCAAATCAGACGGCTGAAATCAGCTGGTCTACCGTTGATAACGTTATCTCGACAGCGCCTTTTTCGTCGCCGCTTTCGTCGCCAATAAACGATCGGCAGTAGTTCGCATCGTATCGTAATCGATGTCCTCTCATTTATCAAGTTATCAAACACGTACACATACGCAGACAAATGCACAGATAGACAGTGCTCTAGAACACAAGAGGCCGAATGGTACAGGTCGGAATGAGCCGCGGAGGCAATACGGGAAAACGACGTCAATGAGAACCTGTAGATAGTGGCTTCGTTGAATCATGGCGATCGCTAGGTCATCATGTAACCCAGCCGTTGTCGTAGACCTAAATGAAAATCATTTATTTTGTTGCAGTAGCAGTTCGCGATGATGGGGCGCTCTGTAGCGATGAACTTGTTTGCTGCTTTGCGGTGAACAGATCGATGTTTACACCATAGCTAATGCAGTCACATTTATGAAGAAAAACAGTGGAAATAATAGAGATTCGGAAACGACAAGCGTTCTATATTTTACCGTTTTATATTTATTTTATTATTTATCCATTAGTAGTCTGCAATGGTAGAAAAGGCTCAACATGTTGATATAAAGTGGGCCATATACATACGCAACTGAATGTTCACACCTTACAAACTGATTTGTAAAATCGTAATTACAATCCTGCTCTTGTACATGACACTCTGCTGCATAGTTCAACTAAAAAAAACTCAGCTAACCACGCGGTCATGTAGCAAGCAAAAATGTTCAATCTGTTTATTAACGAGGACAAGCGAAAAAAAACATATATATATATATATATATTAAAAACAATTACCCTCCAGTTTTTCTTATAGCAGCTTGTACTAATCACATTCGACATCAAAGCCACTGCTAGCAACAAGCACGCACACAAGTAGCAACAAAAGCGATAGATCATCATGAACCTCTTTTGTTAATATTTAGAAGGCGAATGTATAAATCGGTCGATTGATACCGCCTTATAAAACGATTCGATTAAGAACGATTATTTGAATGATAATAATAACAACAAGTAAATGTTGTTACAGTACGAAATGATGACAACTGTATTTACAATGACGGACCGCTTTTCTACTGTGCGTCCAATCGTCGCGTCTCTATAACTGGCGCTAAACTCTCTATCTTTTTTGGCGCGTTTTTTTTAAATGGAAATCTGGACATCGAGCGTTGCCATTTACCGCTGTCACCGCCGATTTGTCTTAGTCAGTATTCTTTCGCACGACATCCAACCTGCTGGGTCATTCAACACTAATTTGTCACGCAGAGACTGTTCCGACCCATATCCTCATTTATGCATCCGCCAAACCGATACATTTTAGGAAGCAGAAAGGGAAGGAAGCTGCACTACATACTGTCCGAAAAGGCAGTCAATAACAGAGGAATATAAATTTAGCATCGAAAGAAAATGCATTTGTTTTACCGCGATACGTAAGCGTGGCTGTTCTGGAAAAAAAAAAGAGAGAAAAACTGAAAAGTATCATGACGAGATACTATGGGGCGATCGCCACGCCACTAGCCGCTGTCTATCTCGAAGGAATACGAATACGCGATGCTCAACGAAATCGGCCACGTCTCTATCGTTAGCACGTTTACAATATTGTAGGATGCTGCCGTTGTCACATGTTCGATTGGCTCGATGTTCTTTGATGTCGACATAGTGGCAGCGTCTCGGTGGCTCAAGTGAATGATCTAATTCTCAGGAAGCCTTAGGAGGACAGAAAAGGAATAGCACTACAAGGAGGGAAATTGAAAATCAGATGAAAGTCACGGACTTTGTCTTCTTCGCCTACTTTGCTATGCTAGGACCGCTACTAAAGGCCCCTCTCGACCATCGACTCTCTGATATCGTCGCTGTTATTGGTCTTACGTCGTAACAACAGCTCGCAGAGAGGTGCTGCCGAAAAGTGGCGTTGAAAACTGTTGTTGCCAATGGGTCGATGCGTCAGGTTTCAAACGTAAAACAACGAAATAAATAACGAAATGAACGAAATTCAATGCTGTATTTGTTGATGCTGTTATGGCCACAGATGTCGATTCAGCTGGTCCGCGCTAAGTGCGCCTTTTGAGCGATAATGTTGTCAAATTAATAGAGATATTCTTCCCTTTAGAGGCGCTTGTTTCACTATAATTGATAAACAGATAGAAATTACCTGATCGCAAATTGTATCGCGAGACACAGTTGAATTCTATTTGAATTGGCCTCTCGTTCTTCTGACTGCTGTCGTCGTTGGGCCCAACAACGAAGAGCTAGCTTGTCGGATATTCAATAGATGTGTTTGAAACTATCTGTATTATATTTCTTTGCTTTCACATTACGTATAATTGAGTGATGCTCAGTAGTAGCTTTGGGCTAGCTGAATTGGAAACCGAAACAGCGGACATCTCAAATTCCATATGTACACACGATCCTTTGCTAGCCCTAACTGTCCTGCCATGTGGCTACAGGATGTAACGCGGTAAAATTCGCCTTAATATGCCCTTGTACAATCACTCCTTGGCTGTCGTAATTATTATTACCAACGAGATATTTCTCCTTTCCTCTGTTGGATCGAACAGAGCAGTCATCGGATCGCGTCATGAGTTTTGCCTAAAGAACACCTGAGACAATCTATTCTTTCATTACATATCTCAATGAAGCGCTGCTCGATTCTATCGTCACACTGCAGATAAAAGAGAACTAAGATATATTTCGACGCATGAAGCTTTTTGATTTCGTATGCCAGTGATAATTAATATTAGTATAGGATAATCAATGATTTTTTCATGTTATCGATGTGTTTGTTATTTGTTTAATTACTATGGGCAGCGGCAAATGGAAAGCCGGACAGTTTGCTTGTAGCCATAATGGTCCATGGAATAGATGAGTCATCTATTTTACTCATTTTACGCAGAACTCATTTCAAGTACGAGACCTCTTTGTAGGCTTTCTACGCTTCATTAGATAGCACTTTTCATGATCTTCACCTTCGTAATTACGAATGCAGCGTCAAGCGAAAACACATTATCGTTCTTTTCACTGTCGCTCTTATCGAGAGGTAGAGCGGAAACAAAAAAAAATAGAGATTTTAAATTATTAGAATAAAATCCATCTTTTTTTTTTTTTTCATTAAAAGAACGAGATTCCTTTTTGTTAGTGATGTCGACATCGATCCGTAAATTCAACCGAACATCATCTGCTTGTCATACATGCTTTATCTTACTTAATGCATTCATGAATAATTACTCAGTGTATCTAATATGCCTGTTTAGCGGGCATATTTAAACGAAGCTGTTTAAACGAGGGCGTGAGCGTATGACGGCTTGAAAATTTAGAAAGCCACTATGTACTGCATGTACCCTTTGATCTAGCTTTGGCCTAGCGTTCATCCTATTAGTTGACCTGAGATGAAATCTTTACGGAGAGCAGTCTACAGCTTGAGCAGCTGTAACGGCACTATTACCATTATTATCAGTAGATAATTTGAGCGTTTTATTATCAACACAGCGAACTGCTGCGCCACTTCGATATCGGTGAAATTTCCATATGTTTTTAGTGGTTATTGCTATCGTTGTCGTTGCAGCTGTTCTGAAAGAGCATCAGTGGTTCTCAGAGACAAGCACCTCCCATCAAACACGTGCCGTCGTACACACCTACATCGCGTATATACACAGGAACACACGATAAACAATAAAAGATGACGACGTCATGGATGAAATCGTCTAAGATGCTGTAGCTCTTAAAAACGAGAGCTTCGTTACTTCGTTCCATTAGCCTACGCCCCCCACACCGTTTCTAAACGGTGATCATCTTCAAATTTTTTCTCCGTATGTCCCTCTTAGGTTTTCCCCTTTCTCCCTCTATCTTCGTAGGATCGTCTGCTGCGACATTCGTGGGGTTGCTGCCGTCCTCATCTTCGTCATTGCGTCGCCAGTCGCCCTGTCGAATCGCAGGCAATGACAGCTTGTGACCACAGCCACCGCTCCTCGGCCGCGGCCAAGTGAACCGCGGCCAACAGCTGAACGACCATTTCTCGATTTTACTGTCGTCCTATGTCTATTGTATTATATATACAATTCATACGTATAATATGATAGTGTATGTATCCATTGCGAAGAGAGGGACGCAAAAACGCGGACGTGAAGAAAGAAGATATATACGATGGCGAAGGTCAAAAAAATGAAATTGAGTCGACAAAAACGATGACAACGACAAGAACAGCGGCACCCTGTGTTGCTGACATTGGGCAGGCGGGCATTGATTCTACTGTCAATTGCGGGATATCTGAGATTCCTTACCGAGGATTACTGTATTTTGAATCTCAAAGTCCGTTGTCCTTTAAGCTCGACGGGCAAACCACCGGAAAATTGTAACACCACGAAAACGTAGTACGAAAAACTTATAAAAGTCTCACTTTTGGTTGTATAGTTCCTCGTTGTGAAAATAGTATACGCACATAACCGCCGCTGCATGCAGCCGAGTACAAGGGCCGTCCGTAAGTCAAAAGTGGGAACTCGGCTTCGCGACTTCAACTGAAAAATTCGACGAGGTCGATTCTCGTACATTTAATGATCGTTGCATGTTCTTGCATGTGTATGGTGGGCCAATTTGCGAGTCACGGGTTCTCGAGAAACAGGTACTCACCTAATCCACAACTGTCATCAAACGAGGCGTTCAACACTACATTTCATAATCATTTAGCTCTTGTCAAGACCGGCCAATCCCATAGACTTTACTAACGTCAAGATTACCAACCACCATAAACCTATTTCCGTGAAAGAGCGGTACAAAAATTCTTTGTGCGTCTGCACATCCGTCCAATTCCTCTGTACCTGAGCTAGTGTAATTGATTATTAAGTACTAATGCACATAAGTCCACAATGAATCTTATCTGTTTACTTTGGATTACGAGCTGAGGATAATATATGAAATTTATTCGAATTTCCAGCGAAGAGAACTGAAGACAGAATTTCGCTGAAAGGATGTTTCTGCTGTGAGAAGAGAAACAGGCCGGCTAACAAGAGAGTACATAATTATTTCTTCCGTAGACAGATAGCTATTTGTACTAACGTACATTTTTTCCCTTTAGCGTACAGTAAGGCTATATAAAAATATGGTAACGATGGCAAAGATAGCGCGGCAGCTACGTAACGATGGCGCAATATCCACGAACATCACAGTAATATTAAAGTGATAATAAGGATAACGACCACATTTTATAGATATGATTGTGATGGAAATAACAACAATAATGATGACACGCAAAAAAGAGTCAAGCCTGAGTTACATAATACTCCTTTAGGAGTAAAATCAATGGTCACAGCTAGGCATTTCTCGCGGACGAGGCAAAGTCCAGTGGCTACACGCTTCGGCCGCTGCTACAACGATAATAACACTTGGATCCGGCTAACTGCTCGTCGGTCAACACTTGATTAATTAAATTAGCGGCAAAAAACAGGACACGAAGAGAAATATATAAAAAAAATCGTTAAGCAAAAAAATAGTTGCAAGCAGGCCACAGAGACAAGACCTTTTATTTTTTCCCAATTGTCTCTTGATGGCCAAATACAAATTTCGATATCACGTGTGAAGACTCCCATCATCTGTAACGTATGCCGTGGCAACTAATCACACCTCGGACCTCAGGGTCGTATCCCGTTCGATGTTGTTAAGCGATAGCTTATGACAGGATGTAACGAACGATTTTTCTACGTGTTTTTCATGGAGTTTGTACTGGAGCTTCTGCACAGAAAGCAGTAAATTGGCCGGCTATCGTTGAATGCGATAAGAGATCGTGCCAGCATTGTCGCCTTTGTTACCATTCTGGATAGTTCAAACACAGTGGCTGTCAACTGGGTGCCATATGCCAAACTGTTATGCTTCTTGTATATACGGTGTATATATTACGGTGCTATGTAGAATACAGATATTACGTGTTTACCCCGTAAACGTCTAACCAAAATAGATAGACAACGATCATTCATATGTTAAAGTCTCAAATTTGCTATGGCTAGCACTTTTTGCTAGTCATTATTTTCACATAAAGCCCCGATAGATAATATAGTTTAAGATATTGAATTTTTATGTTAGATCGCTGTAAACATTGTTTGCTTTCAACGAACACGCCTTATTGAGCCGGCTAGTCGTGCGAACTATACTTAGCTAACAATGTTCTTGTATATGCTTTGTGTAAAACGTAGCTCATGAATAAATCTCAGATAGGTCATCATCTGTGAGAGTTTCTTTGGCCTTTACCGTTTTTATAGCTGATGCAGTTTGCGGGTTCAGAGATATGAATCGCGCACTTGACCCTTTGCTGAAGTGGATAACTTAACTAGTGGCTAGCGAATCGGTCTCCGCGAACTGTGCCTTACCTTAATGGGATTATAATTAGTGGTACAAGGAGGTGAAAAAAACAAAAAACACATTACATATGTTGCATTGTTTGTTTCCTTTTAGACTTGGGAGAATTTTGGAAAGCGCACAGGCTGCCTGAGTGGTTGTTACAGTTCACTAAATTTCGGTCGTCTAGATTTTGTCTGCTAGCAGAAATTCGCTGAATTACGAAACCATGACCGTCATAGAATTTCGAAAATAAAAATAAGCACATCTCTATGAAGGGGATATGGGTGTGCCGCCGACCTAGATGTTAGTCACTTGTCCGATGGCAGCAGTTCTAATTCATTTTAGAAATCAACTGGCAACCGTGATCTATTTTTTTTTTCTTTAAAAAAAAATGAAATTAAGCTTCCCTATGCCGTACTTTTTTGTCCCTTATTAATTAAAAAATAATCTAAAAAAGATCTGAGCTTATTTTGTATGTCAGGACCTCGATAAAGGTGGGGAAAGATTTCGACTCGGTTGCACTTATTGAAATTGTTTGTTTTGCTGTTTCGTATAGTGTGAGAGCTTGATAGCATCTCGTAGATGACGAAGGTCAACTTTTTATCGGGAAATTATTTGCTTATGAATGATATGATATGACAGCTCAATATTGACAATCTGCATTAATTCCTGAACGAGTCAGTCAAGGAATTGCGCCATACTTAGCCAACCCCCCCTAGAAACAGTTGATAGAATTAGTAAAGGCAAGCGTTGTCAAATGTCGGTTTCCGTCAGCTCAACGCGCCAATATTCGCTAGGGACGTAATAATAGCGACAAACATTACAGTTCTATACTCTGCCCGTCAACACACACACATGTCTATATACATAAATTTTTTGCTTATGTAAAATTTCCACTTCTTGTTTTAACTGGGATTCGTTTAGGTGTTCCTTTTCTCGAATCGTGACGCGTTTTGTTGTGCCGAACTGTACGTATTACACAAGGAATTCTACTTAATTATCTACGGCCGTCTAGTTCCTTCTGAAACTGCACGTAAGTCAAGTGATTTGCTTAAATAGTTTTTTTGTCTGAAATTATACATGTAATTACATTATCTCCGCCAATCTAGCGGCGTGCTCGTTCAAAAGGAATGAACGCGCGCAATTTAATCCAGTCAGAGGAAGTGCAGTATAATTCATAATATCTGGTCTTTGTATAATTATTAAAACGGTTACTATAGTTATTTTGTAAGGGCATTTCAGTCGGCGGAGGAAACAAGAGATATAGTCATCTAGACTATGGCTTCCGTCTAAGTGGTCCGAAACTACTTTTATCGATTCATAGGCTTGACCTATATTAAAAAAGAAGGAAAAAAGCACCATTTCAATTTTACAGTAGTAGAGTTACATGTTCTTTAATTTCGAACAGCAAAAGTTAATACAAATGTTATTACTTCACGTTTAAGCTTCACGGAAACTTTTCAGTCGAAAAAGTATATATCGAAGTATGATTTTATTAACTCTGGCTACAGATACAGATTGTTAAGGTACCAGGCGTTCCTATCGTAACATGTGCTTTTAGTCGTCAGTTAAGTGATGCATACAACGGAAACCAGCATAACAAATTGGCTGAAGACTGTTGTTATCGTAACGTAATAAGGTACAGGCTTTCGACAAAACTTACAACCGAATCATAATATTGTCCTTGTTTTGGCTAAGCAAATGGTTCGTAGATGGCCTGATTATATATCAGTTGGATACTGATACAAATGCTTACTTCTGCTGCGCGCTTGCTTCGTAAAGGGATACAACTTATAATAGTATCCTACATAAAGTCCCCTAATAGCCGTCAATGTCGTCCTGCAAACATGTTCCGCATCGGTAAGCACAGTATGTATATATATATATGATGAGAAATATCATTTAGAATACGAGTAACATACATAGGAAAGTAAACACATTTACCTAGATCTAATGTGGTCGCTATTGCGGTCTCATAATAGGATCTGAAAGAACAGGCACCGTGTTGCTTTATGTCACGACGACAACTCTGTTCGCCCAAAACGACGGCAATGCCTCTGCACTATTTAACTTAGTTCGTGCTCATGAAGATTAATGAATCGGTAAGTTTTTGAAAAGTTGTAATTATTAGGTTTTAATCCTTGCCGGACTGCAGGAACGATAAATGATGGCGCTCATCGTAAACTATAGAGACGTATTCTTGTCCGCACAATGAACAAGTAACACTAGCTGACACAACGGTTGAAACAGGTGCTCATTTGCTTTATAAGAAGGGTCTCACGTTCAAGTTCGCTTTAGAATCAGCTCTCTAAAATTAATTTCTTCAGTTCCTATTGTTCAGCCCTTGGTGTATCGCCTCGGCCGTTTGACCAGAAATCGTTAAATAGCCGTATATTACCTACCTAAGCTTCACGTCGGTTCTTCGTTGATGCATCCGTTATTAATTGTTAGTTAGACTGCGCAAACAATGGCAGCTGGTATAGACGGCCCTTTGACGTAGACCATCCCCATTGGAGGGGTGAAACATCTAGCAAATCTCGATGGCAATCAAATCGGCCATTGCGTTCATTCAGTGAATGGCTTCTATTCGAGAAGTAGGTAAAACTGGGCTGGTGACTTGCCCGGTTGATTTAGGGCAAGTTCTTCTTGTACTAAATCGAGCTTGCCTTAGAATAGATGGAAATAGCGATAACCGTAGCGATACATTACATTATATCCACTGTACAAGAAGTTTATATCTTGTCATTTCTAACTGTAATCGGTGAAACATGTGGCCACGCTGAGCCCTGCAACCACTAAATAAAGTATTTTGTTTTACGACATTTACTAATCATTTCTATGTTTCCGCGTGTCTTATTTATTCTCTATTATTTAGTTGCTAAATAGGTATATATTTTTCACTGGAAAGCATTTGTAGCGATCTATTATCTCTTTCTGAATAGAGATTTCCTGGAGAAAGGCACTGCGTACAATGACTTGTATACATTTTAATCCATTTTGATCACAATGATTTCATGAGGTCCTGTGAATTGTCGAACTTCAACTGACCTCATGTCGACATTTGCCAGTTAGGTTTGGTAAAAAAAAAGTACACTACCAAGCTGTCAGATTCGTTACTGTTTAAAGACGGTCACAATTGTTGGCAACGCGACTGCAGTATCAAATCGGGAACCGTGAACGTGATCGCCCTACCCGCTCAATACGTCAACTAGCTATTTCTCCAATTCTTCCGCCACCTTCCCAATATATCAAACATATACACAAACGTTATGCTTTATTCGTTTTTTCAATGAAATTTATAAGACATGTTTTTTCAGGTGCTTAGGACAGTACACTTGTCCTGCATTTGTTTTTTGTATAACATAAACCAATCATCATGGTGGTATTTATTAGGAAGATGTCGCGAATCGAAGACACGCCGACTCAAGCTTTTCCACCATTGGATAAATGCTATAATACTACCTTGTCCAGAACCATTTACCAGATCGTTTAAATCTATACGGTAAAGTAACGACATTGCCGTATATGGTATATATAATATTTCTTTTTTGTACAAAAATTAAAAGCAGCGCTCGGAAGGTTTTTTTACTTATGATCTCATGACCTATTTGAGAGAATCGATATGCTACGTTGTTCATCAGCATCTATGCCACCAACCATAGCAGCGTTTGACGTAACATGGTCGTGGATCTGAGGAATACGTTGCAGTTAGCGCGTGACTCTGTAGCCCTCGAGCCAAGCCATGATTGAAGCGTGCTGACGAAATCGTGTGGTCTCGTCGAATAAACACGTTGTATGCTGTCATTTGTCACATCATACAAGTCCATGAAGTCTTCTAAGGATTCGATGTGTTCTGTAACATTGACCGCTCTTTTCCAAACAATATCTTGTCATAACATATGCCCAATGATATCCAATACAAGTAGATGAGAGATGACACGTTTTACGAAAAATCAAATGTCGATACGATAGAGAGCGCATTGTTCATGCTCTGCTTGGGTCTGAAGGTTCCGCAATCATCACAATTAGTTTTTCGTTTGAGGTTTTGAGGTGCAGCTGCCTCATCTGTGACCCTCAACCTTCTGATTGTTGTTTGTCGCTCCAGGCTCCTTTAGCGTGTGTTTTCGCTGAACTGCGGCTACGGAACTAAACGAAAGAATATCTTCTTCGATGATTTTCAATTAGCTTATAGATACCAAAAGAGGCGATGTAGGTACTTCCCAACTTTCGTCTACTGGTGGTGTGTACAGCTGAAAAGTTGATGAAATTTTTTGACCCGTCAAAATAACTCTCGCGAATGCCAGCCGTTGCGGTTCCATTGTTGTTGAAGTTCGAGTCTGAAATAGCCACAGGGGCAACGACGGCGCTCCCATTGAAGCTGCTTCAGCTCTTTGGCGTCGCCGTTTACCGTAACTAATTTTTGTTGAGGTCTGCAACTGTTCTTCTTTGTTGTCCGGAAGAATTGTGACGCTTATGCTTCTATTTGGCGTTTGTTCTTGCTGCGTCAGTGAGAAACCGCCGACAGAACTTTTCTTTAGCCAGGGGTGATGGCGGTAGTAATGCAATGGTTCGATGTTGTTGTCACGATCTGTTTATCAAAACCTGACAGAAGGTTAAAAAAACGCTATGTTAAATGTGATAGACACGCGCTGCTAAATGCAGGTACAATTGAGCTAGGAAAAACTACTCTTTTTTTTTTCATAGCCGTAACGTAGATTATTTCTATTACTGGTTGAGGGCCTTAAGTGAGCCCTAGGTTAAGAGACAATCATAATATATCATGTCAGTTGCGTTGCTACAATATGGCACGAGCGGTTACTCTTGATGAAAGCACAAATGCCTACAATTATGTTTCGCTTCGCCCCCAGTTAACTACTATATGCTTGCCTTTTTATTAGCCTACAGTAGAAAAGCTAAATAACTATTAGACATTGTCCTTCAATTTATTATTCATTGTCAAATCAAGGCAATGACCAAATCATTCTCTTTAAATACAGTGACTCCTCGTTTCTAAATATTTTCTTAGAGATAGCAGTATATACTGAATGTGATCACCATGCTACCGTCTAGGTAGGAATGGATTACTTTAGATATACCGAAAAAAAAACAAGACTTGTCAAATAAGGCATACTTTCATGTTTTTTTCGTTCTTCCATAGCATAAACATACTTGTTTACGTATGTATTCACGTTATCGGCTATCGATACATGATTAGAGCAGCGTTTCGGCGGTGGTGATCAAAGCAAACAGCGTTCACTGTTTATACCGAATCTTTAACAGAACCGTCTCTACTAACAATTATGCCAATATGTAGGTATCGTCTCCCCTGACCGATTTACTTTAGGCAAACGCAGTGGATAGATAGCGAATATAACAGGGTGCTGTTTGAAGCTAACGCTTCTTGGTTACACCGCTTGTTTTGGTCAGGTTAAGAGCTGTCACTATCTTCACATGGTTAAACCATGTCACCAGATTCTACGTCACTGTCGAAAATCGACCAACAGCTACCAGCAGAATTGAAAGTTTCATATCCACGTTTTGCTCCCCTACATTATTCGACTACCCTTGCGCTTAACCTACTGACGCATAGAGCGCCGACACAGCTGACCGTCAACTGATCCTCAGACCGTCAGGTCATCGCCCATTAGTTTCCACATAATAGCAACAGACTACAAGCGACGAGACAACACCGACCACGAGATTAGAAAGTAATGAGGGCCAGCGCGTATCATCGACCAATCGATATATAGTCGCCAAGCTGATTTGATTCTGATCCGATGATGATCATGCAGCTTGAGTCATCGTCGTTCGTAAGAAGCCGTCGCCACTGCTACGGCAGTCACCATCATTTTCACCGTCCGTGGGTCGCCTGATGCGACGTACTCGGCGGACGGTACTACCTGATAAAAAGTTGCTGGCTCTACTACTAAATTTCGACTGCTCTGCCACTATTCAGGTCTGAGTTGGTTTGAAGCAGCATTTAAGTCAGTTCAGACATCGGAAGCCATATACAGAATGTAAGAGACTTTACGACGTCCAGCGAAACGTCATTTACTGTAGTTGTGGCTTCTGTTTCGAAAGTAAATCGTTACCCAATCCAGAGGCGCCCCATTACGCTAATGGGACGGACGGCAAGATGATTAGGCCACGAGTGCGTTTGACTGAATCGCGCCATAACAGGCCGCTTGCTGGTACAAGGAACAATGAGAAGCGACGATGCAGGTAGGCTGGTCCGATAGTGTTCATCTATTGGGCGACGGATAAGCTGTTTTTGGTGGCGTCGCACAAGGCTAAGTTACTGGATTAGGACTTAAAGCAGTGAACACACAAATGAACTGGTCGTACCTAGCGGTAACCGATCAAATCAAGCGATGGAAAGAAAGCAAGGGATGACAATCTAAAGCTTTCAATGAGACACATAAGAGGCAAGGTATGCGAGGGAAGGAACAGGACGTATAGAGAAAATTAATTGCTACTAGCATCAGTAAGATAAAATGAGCCCATCAGCTTTTGTAAGCCCAATACTGAACAAAACAGATTAGCGAGTGTTTTCGAAGATACAGTTGGTGGTGCGGAGTCAGTAAAGGAATTTTGACGGAAAATGAAGGCTTCGGTAGACTTACTTACAAACGATGCGCCAGTTATCCAATTATCGCAATTATAACATAAAATTAGGTATCACTGAGGCAGCAAATAAAGAGCTGACACTTTCGTTAGTTTTTTTTTTGCCTAAGTAGAACAATAATAAGCTGTCTTCATGGTGATTGATGTAAGATGATAGAGCTTTCAACATTGTAAGCCCCATTGTGATTGCCTCAAATATTCAAAAGACCCCCGTAGCAATACAATCCACTCTCACTGAACAAATATAACATAACACCCCAAAAACACAAACTTAAGTGAACGTAGAGGATAGAAAGATCACGTTACGGAAATTTGTGTTTTACAGCCAAATCGTATGTTTTAGCATCAAGTTCAATCAATCATCAAGCAAGCATTAAAGCTAGGTCTTCTGTATAGGTTATTCTAATTACTCCTTCCGGCGCGGGCGGATTTACGTGCTTCATCATATGCGAGATTCCACAGGATTAGTGTCAGAAAAAAATAGGTCGCATTCGTACCGTCATATCGTACTCAGTGTTATCCTGGATCGGTTCCTTCTCCTGTTCCATTTCTCTCTGCTCCAGGACAAATGTTAAAATCGAGACAATGGAGCGATCCTTCTTAACCCAAACGAGTTGTTTATGCTTTCTGCTCTATTCTACTAGTCAGTCTCATCGTGACGAAGACTGCGACTAGTATAATCACTGTACTGAGATACATTGTAACCTGTATGAGTTTGGTTCTCTAGCAAGCATGCTAGGTGGGGGGTGATTTGCTCACATGGATTTACTAACTCCATAGATTTTTATGCAAGCTCTACCTGTGCTGCTTATATCTTGATGAACCGACGAGTGAAAAATATTGTGTAACATGTACTTGTAAGTTTGTTTGAACCCATGATGAGACTCAACTTTCTATTTAAGTACAATAGTTTCCGTTTGAAATTATCAATTGCTAGTCTTTTAAAAAGAACCAGCGTCTACCTGGTTTTTACTATTTGCGGAAGGTACCGTTAATTGGCTATCGACTTTACTACTCAGTACGAACGTTATATAGCGAAATAACACTTTTAAGTGGCAGCACTGCTTTTTCAAGATGAAGTTCTCTTTTACCATATCTTTCTTCTAATGTCCAGAGCTTGTCTTAAGGGAAACCAGCCGTAATGATTTACTCAGAGGTCATCGTTACCGTTTGCTTCATGTGTTAAACTTCGCGTTTGCTCCTCAACAATTGGTCGGCGTTCTCTTCCCTCGCGCTGCCCTCACATATGTTTAGACCATCGTTGTTACCATTACAGGTAGCATCTTCAAGTTATGAAGCTAATAGTATTAACCAATATTTGATACGCACGTCTACTGCATCAAATTGTCGTTGGCTGTTCGTCGTCGTTTGGCCGGTGCGAGCTGCCAAGGGAAATCGTAAGAGCTCTGTAAACGATATCGACAACAAGCTGGACGTCGGTGTTTGTTGGCTGCATTTGTTACGTGTCCGTTGGGTGGTCGTCTGACGCCCCGGCTGTCGTTTGATTACTTTCTTTAAACGGTTTTTGACACGCCAGTTGTGTGGCCTTTGTCAGCCATCACAATTTCATCATCATTAGCGTCATGCCATCATCCAAAAACTCACGGCTATTACAGCCTCGGTGATGTCGGATTGTTGGTGGCCGCGCCGCCGCTAAACTCGGCGTCACCAATCTTCCACAACGCGTCACACACACTTTACCCATAGGCCAGTCATTCGATGCGCTTGTTCGTCTGATCGGTTGTTCGTTCCCGCTACTGCTGCTGCTATTGTTGTTGTCACTGTCATCATTTGGGAGACGTGAGTTCTCCATCTCCGCTGTCTTTGCTTGTTCTTTTTCTCAAGAGAAAGGTACCTATAGTATATAAATATGAACCGAATCGTTCAAAACCAGTAAGAGACACCCGTGGCTAAGGGTGTCGCTGCCGCCCCTGCTGCTGCCATCATCGCCAACCCGTACTAACGTCATCGTATAACAGCAATAGCTGTCACCAGGAACAACCCTGCCACAGCTTCTCCCCATTTCCGATCGACAAAGAATAAGCAGTGCGTAGAGGTGAAACATGGCGGGACGAGGAAAAGTTGGAAATCATGCAGCCTCATAGAACACATCGCTGGTGTGCAGCAATAGCGTTCTAAGCCGTGGCAGCACGAGCGGCTGTTCGTTCGTTCAGAGGAAATTCTGCACAAAAATAAGTGACGCAGCGAAGATCGGAATGAGACAAGACTGATATGCTACTCAGAACAGAAACAGCATAGTCGAGAGTGGGATGGCAGAAAGTGTCGATAAAGTAAGCTAGCGCAGGATGTCGAGCGCTTGACATAGGATGAATAGGTTTTTCAAATTTTCGCGTCAATGCTTCAAGACGGTACCGTATTTGGTGGACGGAAAGAATCCATCTGCATAGATGAGGAAGGTAGAACGGATGAATAAGTGACTAGGTCAAGAAGAGACGGTCAGGATACAGTGCCTGCAGTACGAGGAAGCGGGCATGTTTCCTTATCCTAGCTAAATAATAGTAGTCTTGCTGTTTGAAACCTTATTGTGAATGCCATTAGATAGCTATCGGTTGCAACGCCTGCAGTTGATAATCAGCGAGGACGCGTCGGCTACGAAAGAAAGCTAGAACCAAGCTTGGTCTTGCGCATTTTTGTAGCCGTCTCTGAAGTCGTGAGCCATAGATAGCGATCTGGAAGACACTATGTCAACCAAGGTGAGAAGATCAACAACTAGCCCCAAGCACAAACTCTGTCCGCGTAGGTCGCTCATCAACTAAGGATGACAACAATAGACCGAGATTTTCCCTGTCCTTCCTGCGAAGTCTTTACCTTCAACAGGTATATGTTCTGTATTCAAATTAACAATTTATAGTTCTTGATTCTACTAAGGTCTTCCAAGAGTTGGAACACGATAGCCGCGCCATACTGTAGTGGTCCCAACTACTTCTGTCATAGAACTGTGACACGAACTGCTTCTTCGATTCATAGTGCAGTTCTGCGCAAGTACTACATTAGGCGAGAAACGACCTTATTGCTGAAAGGTCCGCTGGAGACGTTTATGAGACAGCCCATTGACGAAAACAGAGATATCTAAACGTTTCACTGGCACCTCCATTAACCTTTAGTTTAGCTCGGCCTTTCAATGATTGCTTTTGCCATAAGCAGTGTGCGTACCCGAGCTCATAACCACGTTTCCTGCTTTCACCGCACAAGCTATTGACCGCGTCGCCTCCACGTTCTATTCCTGCATTATCCATCTAACGACTTCGTATCACTTTTTCTTTTGCCAGTAGCGCAGCATCATCGAGACCAGCAATCTCTTCCTAACTGCTGTCGGCGCGAAAAGTAGATCTACTCTTTTTCTCTGCTGGATCAGCGGAGACGCATTTACAGAACGACAGAGATCGCCGAGGCAGAAGAAATCGGCGAACAGTTGTGCAAACATGATCTGACAGCGTCTGATTATCTGCCCGTCGCCAACGCATCATCACAGCGGCCGTGCAGCGCCCGACTGTCAGCGAACTTTCGAATCTGCTCCATTTTCTAGGTTGGTCCTTCTGTCCGTCTGTCGAGCCGGGCTATCATCGTCACCACAATCCCCGCCATCGTCATAGCTACCCTAAAACTCTTACTGTTCATAGCACTCGTGTTATTCTTGTCGACGTCATGTGTCTTGACACACGACAACAAGCCCTTGTCGTTCGCACATTGAGCATGTTGCGAACATCGCAGCCTCGCTTCAAGAGAGCGTCCGGGCAGCGTCACGTCGATTGCTAATGGTCTGTCCGTATTTCGCGCGTTTCTTCCTCAACGGTCCTTAGCCTCTGCAATGAGCCCTGTCAACAAAAGGAGACGACGAACGAAGACAAGGGGAGGTGACGGGCAAAAAAGAAGATAAGAAGGAAATCTGCCGGATCAGAGGAGACCAACAGCGAGAAGGAGACACCAGAAAACAACAGACAACAGCCCTATGATGCAATGTCATGCCATATCACCACGGCATCACGGTGTACCACAAATACCTGCATTCTGTCTGCGGTCGAGCGAAACAGAGACAACCGTTTAGGGTGACAAACCTACAACAACTCAAGATGCAACTAGACGTGCTGTTATTATTATTACCCCTCCTACTAGAAAGTGCCTTCAGAAGGTGTACAAAAAACGATCCTTACTTGTTACATTGAGAATGTAAAAAAAACTCGCAGCAGTGAGGCAAAGCTGTTCGTGGTTGGATTACCGCAATTCGGAACTGTTCCTGGTCGCTCGACCTACACAGACCGAGCTAATCCTTTTCCTTTTAGGTAGTGAAACCGACGAAACTCAACAAACCAATTATCCCTCTCGCTGCGCTTTCGAAGCTTATCAAAAAATACACAAGACACCGAACAATTTTTACACCCTATCTGTCTATTTTGCGACACACGTTTATGTGGCGCGTGTGGGGTGCGTCAATCCATTAAGATGTGACACTTGCATCGTTCATATTCTTCGTGCATTTTATACGGATGTCTATTTTCCGAACATTCCATCAGCCATGAGCTGTTTGCCTATCTTAGTCCGTACCCGTTAGTAACCGAATTACGCGCGCCGCTTGCCTGGTCTTTGTCCCCTTCTCTTAAAACCAGGTTATCTGTACTTCTCTGAACTTGCCGCAAGGAGGTCTACATAACGCTGGCCAACACCCGCCCGTGAATATGTCCATGCGTGTTATTCGCGCTTACTTCGCTCAGCTTTCCTTCCAAGTTGCCTTTTCAATTATCCCTGTCTGTCGCCTCGCAGTGTTACAGGCGTCCCTAAATTCGGCAGGATGGAATCACGGTCTTTCCTTTCTTTCCGTACTAGCAGCACACTCACGTAGTTGCGCGTCTGCTTTCGACTCTCTATAAACGTTGGCACTAGCTCCATTCTGTTAGCTAGAGCTATTCTCCTTAATAAATCACTTTATTATGGATGATGTTAGATGGACGACGAAGACGAGGAATTATTAATGAAATCTAGCTAACTGGACGCCCAACCCTTAGGCCTCCAGCCGTCGCTTGCACGGGGGATGTTTGGGGTCGCCCAGTTCTCCCCTTTTATCCCGAATCTAACAAACTCGCGAAGACCGACCGACAGGCCCTATTTCTCCGTCCCGGGACTTGCCCGGCGAAGCACTATGGCCAGTAGTGTAGTTCTCGAGCGTTACGGAGGCGAACAGAGTTCTTCTGACAACGTGGAGGTTCGGGGGAAAAGGGGCAGAATGTACCATAGAATTGGAAGGGATAAGCTGAGTCTAACAAGGAAATAGCACAGCGGGTACCCAAGACAACTGACGAGGTGATGGGGATAGCCACCAACCCTCCGCTCCCCGTTCCGCCCTCAGTTGCGGCCGTTCTTGGGGCATTTTTGGGGGAGCCATACTGGTGATGGTGGTAGTGGTGCGGTAGAAGGAAACTCTACGGCGCCGTCTGTCTCGCAACTGAATCGCACCATTGGCGGCACTAACGGCATCTCTGCCGGCCGGTACAGCGCGACCGCCGCGGTAGCAGTGGGAATTATCCATTAATCTTCATTAAATGAGCCTGGGCCACTCCATACTACTTGCTACTTGGTCCATACAGCTCGTGCGGATGGGTGGACGGTTACCGGGAAGGGAGCATCGAGAAACGGAAGGGTACTACCGGCAGTTGGTATATCGTTCAGTGCCTCGACAGGAACTAGCAATGGGGACTCTGGGCTAGTAGTTGGGAAGACTGCAAGAAACGGAATTCCAAGGCATGCAATAGATGGCCTGCAGTTCATTCCCGAAGAAGGTCTGCAACATGGCTCTCGAAGTCACGAGCCAACTGAAGTCCAGCTTGTACTCTGAGAGTTCTATATTTTCTGTTCGTTTCTTTCTTAACCTATTTTCCTTACTGCAAGTTAACATATATTACTTACGTTTCCTTTTTTAATTTTTTTTTCTAGATTATCAGGGTCGAACTCTCATACCAATTTATAGACCTCATTAAATCGTTTTTACCTTCTCGAGAAAGAACCATAAGTAAACTGGGGTTATCCTAGCACTCTAATTGGAACCGCAGATTCCATGACAGTAGCTGTATTCCATTTGCCAATACCAAAGACAGCTAAGCTTCTACTACTACGAGTATTGTACGATAGGATCCTTTCGGGAATGACTGAGAGTGACTCTGCGCTGACATTTCAATGGGTCCGTCCTCTGTCAATTTATCATATCTGAAATGAAACCTAAAGCCTACGTTCGACGACAGGTGACAATTTAGTCAAAAGGATTTCCGTCAGAGCTCCCCTATAGGCTACGACATAGATCTATAGTTCTCATGCTTGCGACGACACCCAACAATATTGATCTGATCCCTTAAAGCATTGTGTATCGGCTCCATCCTGAGCCCCTCTTCAGGCCAATAGGGAGAGGGAACAGCACCTCTGGTGAAGTCGTGCGCTCCATTCCGCTCCTTCCAAAGAGTGAAGCCAGCATGTCGGTTTACCAGCTTATTTATTCGACACTTTATCGCGCATTACATAGGCTGCTATAGTACTGTATTCCATATTCGTGTCGGCATGTTCGCGGTGTAACTGCGCATTAAGGATTCCTATTTCTCCTTTGGGCCAGTTTACTAGTCGAAGCACGAGAAAGCCGAAGTGAACGTCCAGGATAAACCTCAATTCATCCATCCAGTGCAACTACTCGCTTAACGGTCCGATCCTGTCCGTCCTGTCGACCATTAGCAAGCGTACAAGGAAGGCAAATCTTATTGAGTTTTGCTCTTCCCTGGTCGGGGCTTTGCAAGCATGTACGCCCTTACAAAAAGGTTGTGCTAGAGAGAAGTGGTAAACAGAAGGGCAATATATTGCATTGGTTATCACCAGAGACTAAGCTGTCTAGAGGGAGAAGTCCGGTGTGGAAGGCTACTGTGACGATGCATCGTGGATATGATGGTAACAGGTATGAACCTCCATCACCACTACGAAGGCACAGTTTATCGCACAAGATGACGCATAAGTATATCATTCCCCTTTACACACACAAACTTATACAGAGATCGTAAGCTAAAGTGACGTTACGCGGGACAGGAATATGCCACCATCGTAATTCATTCTTGACGAGGCACGGGATCTTCTTCTGACGCGATTCTGAGCAAATGCGATAGACGGCGACGACACGGGCGGGCCGTCGCCGCCCTCGGCATTATACTTGCACGTTTTTCGTTGCAATGGCAAAAATAACATATACATACACACGCAAAGCTTCTTATAGGTTGCTGTCAGGCAGGGAGATTTAAATTATTTAGTGCATAGGGCCGACATCCATCGTAGTCTGTGCGGGATCGATACCGTTTTAGCAGTAGAGCACGTACTCACTTAGGTTCAGGTGTCTGAAGGTTACGCATGTTGAACGGACTATTTCTTTGGATTTTACACTCAAAAGCCTGGCGTCGATCATCGCGGTTGTGGGAAATTTTTGAGACGTTCATGCTGCTTGCACATCGTATGTAAAAAGCACGAAGTCTTCAATGGTATTGCGAAAAACGTCAAGTAGCGTCAGTCAAAACCAAATGTACTAACTGAAATTACGATGATCTATTTGCAATGGTATTGACTGCCGTCTGTTGCTTGTGATTTTAAGTGACGCTGTCGTCTGCACGATAACAAAGCCACGAATGCGTTTACAACACAGACACCAGCTTGTCAGTTAGTGTAACGCTAGATAAGGAATGGGGTCAGCAATGCTTTTCATGGTTAAGGCGAGCCTCGAGGTTTTTAGCCACGCAGTGTGGCGCAGATTTCTGCATATTGGTGACCCATACTCGTAATGAGTTCTTTAATCTGCTTTTGGTTCACCTTATGCTGGTATCATTCCATTTGCGGACGTGGTCTCCTTCCGTCCACTAATCTCTTCTCACTATGAACCCCACGCAGTGCCGTCGTTGAAGGGGCACATGTGCTGGAACTTGATGTCCCCAACAGTCTAGCCGACCTGTTCCCGCACCTTTGGCCGCAACGCCGCATGTGAACTTCAGGCCAAATGGGGATGGCTTATGTCCCAGGGGCCGCTTTCGACTGCGTATATAGCCATTGCTTAGGATGATAAATAGAAGCTATGGACGTACTCGGCTCAATGGCCCGCTGCAGCCGCAACTGCCCCTCTGCTCGTACAACTTCGCTAAAAGAGCAAAGCGGAACGCGAACGGATCAGAGAGATGGAGAATGAGGCTAACGGTCGTTTGCAGCAGAGGCAGTATCAGCCGCGGACGATGACGTGGCCGCGCTCGAGAACTAGAGGGAAGGCAACCGAACGAGAGGGAGAGGGCAGTAAAACGGAACTATGGAGAGTCCGATGGAGGGACGAGATAGATAGATAGATAGACGGAGTTGTGAAGGAGAAAGTGCAAGCAAAAGGGATAATATATGTTTTTCTGATAGACACCTCCATACGGCGAGCGGACAGACGGGCGGACATACCAGTGTGCGGCTTTCGTATCGCCTCTACTAAATAGCTCCAATAACTACGCAATGCTGGAGCAAGCCGTACACGTTTACGATCGTAGGCTACCGCGAAAAGAAAAATGAGGGCCTACCTCTAAATACAAGCAAGATGCACCAAACACTAAATGTTGAAATAATTGTTTCGAAGCACATGGCTGCTGTTGGTATTGTCTAAGCTATCCACGAGCCAAAATTATACAGACTCTTCGCTAAAATATATGGCGCGGAAGGCAGTGGATAAAGTGGCTACTGGCTTTGGCTTCGGACATTGTCGGGACATAGTATTTGATTTTGCAAAAGCATAATCAAACACGACGAACTCTAATTAGATGTGGCTGGTTTGTTGTTAATTAACCAAAAATAACAAATGCGAATCGGCAATGCGTTTCTACACGGCGCACCTACGCACCAAATAGTGATTATTTAGCAGTTGTTACCCCCCCCCCCTTTTCTCCCCCAAAGACGACATTGAGATTTTAGTTTATTAATCGTCACAAACTCGTCATGGGCTCCCCATACAAGCTCCGTGGTAGGGCTTGGCCTCAGACGCCCATCCAGCACAGTTTCTATATTACACATGATCAATTTCACCAGTACTATAATCCTCACGCTTTCAGTCTATCTATCACTTCATTCGATCCCTTACGAACCTCGTTCCGTGCAAAAGTCTTTCTTCTGCCTCGTTCTGTTTCAGTTGCACATCGCCCTCCTCCTAGGTTGCCTTTCATGGGTATCCTGAACGTCATCTCGTTCGTAAAAGAATCATTACTCTTTACCAGCTTTGGACAGAGCTTCGGATCTCCTGGCTTGCCCGGGTGGATCTGAAACCCGAAAACTCCTTTCTTCCACGAAACCCCTCGCCTTTTTCTTTAGAGCCATTTTTTTTTTCTTTTCCTTTGCTTGTTTTTCGCTTTGTTCCTTCTCATTATCTTTTTCCATTGCGTCTACAGTGAATTTTTTCATTTGCCAGAATCATTGTGCTATGTCATGGAGTGGTATATATCGTAAGGGGAGTGAAGAATCGCCGCAGGCTTTTCTACGTCTCGTTTAGTGTCCTCCTCTCTCTCTCTCTCGCCGTTTATATCCTTATTATTTTCTTTTTCCTCTCTGAGAAGCTTCCGCATGCCGGCCTTCACTGCCCCCGGAAAAGGCCCCGAGGACTCCCAACAAGAAACCCTTTTCGCTTACACCCCATCCCACATTTTCTTGGGTTTTAGCTTCTCTCCGTTTCCATCTCTCGGTTACCCCCCGTCCCCCACCAGTGATATTCCTCAGTCAGCGTTTTTCTCTTGCGTTGGCTTACTTTTTCTCCTCGCCGTTACTTTATCCTCTGTTGTCGACGCGCTCCGCCCCCTTAGCGACGCTTGAGCGCAGTCAACGACCAAGCATCGTAGGACCCTACACACTAGGTAGGATGAAGAACAGGGACTGCCCTAACTTTGGTCGGTTGGTGGCGGATCTTATGGCGGTGATGTGATCGTGGTCGTATCCAACGTTCCATTTTTCATGTCCAAAGGATCATCATCACCATCACACACGACCAGCAAACGGGCAGCGGGACTGGACTCAACCGACGTTAGGGGCAAACGTAGCCGCAGAACCATCAGCATCACTAGCACAGGGAGCAGCAGCAGCAGCAAGAAAGTATTATATGAGGACGCTTGCAGGCTAGGGCTGTTTCGGCTGAAGCGAAGCTGCCATCGATGCGTGTCTACCTACACTTGATGTCGGTGTCGGCGTTGATTGGCCTCTGCAGGCCTGTGACTACCGTTTTGCTGCTTCTGCTGCCGCTGCCGCCGTCGCCATCGCCGCTGGCAGCGTGTTCAGTGTATGTGTCGTCATCAGTGAGCGTAGCCAAATGACTGAGAGCATGGTGAGGGGACTGTGTATGGAGAAAGAGGCGCAAACTGGCGAATAGATGAAGGGAAAACTCGGCAGGGAGAGGCGAAAAGCGATGGAGGCAGTTCGTCCTCACTTCTTTTGATCGATGGACTAACATCATCTCTCCAACGTTAGCAATGCCAGCCCGCTCGTGCTGGTAGTGGGAGGGGCTGGACAAGCGAGCCGCAGCCCCGTAGCCACCCCAGCATCCCTTCACAGAGGCTCCTAGGAGCATCCCCTGCTTGACCTGCTTGCTTTAACATTCCGTAAGAGTTATACGGCTTTGCTACTAATATATATATATATATATGGCTAAGCTGGTTTGCGTATATTGTTATTTATATGTATGGGTCTGGTTTAGTCTAGTAGAAATTTAGTAGAATGGATCAAGGACGAAACTACTTCAAGAGCGACTTTTGTGCAATGTTGTCGGTGAACGTGGAAGACATAATGCTGACGTCAATGAGCAACAAAAGCAAATAAAACATAAAACCCTGTATAGACCTTGAGAACCTAAAAGTGGAGTGAAGGCCAGAGTGAAACCTTTGCTTTGATATTAGTTATGTTTACCGATAAGAGACTAATGTTTACCTACCAATGAGTAGAGTTTGTGTCTTGACCTAGTAACCATACTTTACGTACAGGCCTGTTGTTAAAACGATAACTACTTAGATATCTCCATATAGGCGTAATTCTTTTGACGTTTTATATATACTTTATTTGGATCTGACGATTAATTGTCAAAGCGTGTGTGCGCTTTGAATTGACCAAATGGCCTAACGATTTGTAGGTTGCCAGCCGCGTTGTTCAATCAGTGATACAAATAGAAGACTTGATATCAAAAAGAAAACGGTTAAAGAAGAACAGAACGAAATCACTCGAGGATCCTTTTGGCAGATTTTAATCTCGCTAATTACTGGCTGTTAATGTGGCATGCCCGTGTTCGTTGGAAATATCAGAACGAAAACCCAACGTTACCCCTTTCTCTGCATCGTCCCTTAGTCGGCCCTGATCAATGATTGTATACTAGTTATTAAGGTTAAATTAAATTATTCTATTAAGTTAATAAGTTGTTATTATTATCCTTGTTCATTGAAACTCAAAAATAATCTTCACATTTTGCAAAAGTCTTTCCATTACCGAAGGTGTTCAGTAGCTCGTGCTGCACCTATGAATTTTATCCGTTTCGTTAACATTAATTTTCGCACACACGTATACAACATTGAATTCGGTATTAAAAGCCATATACGCAGCAAGCGTTCTGCAGGGTCTAATCATATTAGATGTGATTCGATACGGGTCATTTTCAACGATGACGAACCAGCTTCATGCATTGTGCCCTTCCATTCTAAAGAGAGCTAATCACAGTTCTCATCTTGGCGGCTAGACGCATCGCTCTCCTTTTTGGAGGCCTAGCATACTGCACCTAATTCATGAGAGGATTGCCCATTTCTTCCGCTTTATAATTCATCGGCCAGCTTTGGTGTGGTCGAGTCCAACCGACTTCGAACTGGGCTCCAAGTAGCTTCTTCAATATTCATCTTGGATCTTGCACGAGATGCCTCGAAGGCCTGAACCCTCTCGTGTGTCACTCGCTACGCGAGGCCCTATCCCGTGCGTGCCATACATGTCTGGGGTGTCCGTTTTCTGTAATGAAAGTCAAATCGTTTCCTATCGTGTAACAGTTGATTGGCCTGCTTCATCAATCAGAACTAGTAGTAGCACCGCTCAATATTAAAACTGTGTGTGGGTGCCATCGGGACATACCTTCAGCAATCCTCAATGTCAGCAGTCAAGGACTGAAGTAGCTATCCATTCATCGAGTCTAGAGATGACTTTGGAACAGAGGAACCGTTGTCTAGCATGACGAAAGCACCGAATGAATAATCAACGCTGAATGGTATTTTGGATGGATGCATTTTGAGCTCACAAGAGAACCCCAAGCGTTTCGTTGAAGCTAAGCCTCTTTTAAGTGTGGACTTTTTAGTCTGCCTTGTCGATTTTTGTCGGTGCCGCCGGCACCAGCAGCAACAAGATCATACATCATTCGCTTGACGAGAAATCTACTAAGGCCCTTGCCTATTGGATTCGTTCGCTTTCCACTAGTAGCGCCTACAAAAAATCAAACTACATAACAGCGGTACCACTAATGGTATTGGATACCTTCGTTCAATCGTTTGGTTGGAAACTGGGTCGGGAGAAGGTTAGGTCCCCGATATTCGACACTGGCCCCGTTTTACCTTTTAGACTATCGTGTATTTATCAGAGCCATTCATACATACTGGAGGTGATCTTTGCATCGAATCCGCTATGGCGTACACAAGTTCGCAAAATTTCACCGTTGTACGTCCAGATGATATCGAATTTGGCCAGTCAAGTCGACTTGGGTAAACCTAGTTGAAATCGCTAAGGATGCAAGGCACATACATGCAGAAACAACGGTTAACGTTGACGGGGCTTAATGTCGAATATACCATCAAAAGATGCCGAACCTGATCTTCCTGTTTATCAAACGGAACAACTATCTGCAATACCGCCTATGTTAAGCAAGTTTGAACAAGACAGCAAAAGATCTATTAGTTTGCCATTACACTTGTCCAAGAACAAGTAGCTACTGCCAGTAACCGTCGGAGAGCTGGAATGAAGAACACCTCATTTGAAGCTGACATCGTTTTATATAGCGATGAACCACAAAGCTGTATTGGCCTAGCTTAACGTTCCGGAACGAAATTTGCTTGTACATTTATTTTAGAGGCATGTTTAAAGGGTAATGTTCAATAACATACAATTTGCTCTTGTTTTCACTATTCTATAGTTGACAGAATCTACTAAACTGATGGCTACTCCTCGTTGCCGGCGGATAGTTGCTCAAAGTACTATTACCCATTAGAGTTTCCACTTAACCATCAGCAGCAGCCAAGCAGCTAGCCCCACATACATGGCATAGTATTGCTCCAATTGTTGTCCGTTTGCCCGTTGGAATTGCGGACAGCTCTGGACAGACTTCTATCCTCACGACAGGTCTCCACGTGGTAGCGCCAGCAGCCCCCAACCCCTGCAGCAGTTCTCTTAGCCTTCTCCTGGATAGACTTGGCGTATATTTACTGAAGGATGTGCTCCTGCATCGTCGCCACCTCTACTGTCATTGGGCCTGCGCGGGGTTTAGAGAGAGGCAGCACGACAGCTCCGCTACTAGCTAGCATTAGCTTCAGCGGTCGATCAAAGCATCACTTTCACCAGTCGGGGTAGGTCAAAGGGAGGTAGCTCCAAGCAGCAAGATGAGCTTTTCGAGCCAGCTGAGTACTGCGTAAAGGTTGCAAGGCATGCCAAAATGGGCAAGAAGTACAGACTCTAAACGGAAAGAGAGTTCATTTATCTTTTGCCGAATCGATTAACTACATGACAGACAAGCACAGGCAGCCTCAGACAACGAGAACGAGAAAGTGATAGTGGAAAAGCGAAAGTAGGAAGTTCGGAAAAGTGAGGATCGGTTTCGATTGCTGCCACTGCAGTTATTCCAGACTGATCCGTTTCAGCAGCCTCATACGGACAGCCTGATCTTTCTCTCTCTCTCTCCATATATATATATATATATATATATATATATATATATATATATCATTCACACACACCCATATTGTATCGTCGTTTCATACTCTTGCAACTAGACGCATCCTGTCACATAGTGTTTCCTTCTTTCTCCGCTCTCGTTTTCTCGCCATCAGCAGCTCATGACGGAAGCAGGAAAAGCTCTCGCAGTTTTAAGTGTGATTTTACTGAGAGGGGCTGTAGCTCTTCGATGTTTCTTCGCACGTTTGGGGCCCCTATAGCCACTGCGTCTCTCCAGTGTCGCATCCCTATAAATCATTCTTTTAAACATTTGAACCCCGGGTCTCCCTTTTAAGGCGCTAGTGAGCCACTGTTCGTTCATTTGTCCGTCCGTCCGTTGGTTTAGACCCATTCAAGCTCCACTTCGTCCACGCGAGGCTCATGCTTTCGATGTTTCTAAGCTTTTCGGTACCTCGCTGTTCCCTGTTATATACGTATCTTGTATGCTACGGCATACCCTCTCCTCCTCAGCTTGGCAGTGATGATTTTCCTGGGCTGGGCTGAGCCGACGCTGAAGGCGTCGTTTTTATTGCGGTCGGCTGCACTGTCAAACGTTTGCTATTTCTAGACATTTACGGAAGTTACAAGCACTAGCATATTTTTACAGGTATATCCCTACGTCCTGCGATGAGCTTATTCGTTCAGTCGTATTGTTTCCTCCTACTAAACTGGTCGTTTTCCTACGATTCACTAACGCAGTAGACGACTTTGATAGCCTGTTAGGTTCTGCTATGCACGAGGTGAATAGGACTTCATGAAGGATTAGGAAAACTGCTAACAAAAATCAAAAATATATTTGATATGAGCGAACGGTATTTTTACGTTGAAATCTGGCACATGATGGTATCACTGTCAACCAGCTCACAGCATAAAGGTGTCTGGCAAGCTTTACTAGGAGAGACATTTTGTTGCATTTTAGAATGTGAACGCTGAAATGGGTCTATGCATGTAGATTACTTACGCATACACTATTTGCGTCAGCCGCTGTGAGTAAAGAAATTCTGAGACGACTGCATTCTCTAAGCAAGAGGATAGCATCAAAATATTACCTATTCACCTAACTTGCATCTACTCAACGTTGCCACAAACGTTCCGAGCCAACTTACTTGACTTTTCTATTAGGTCTGCAGTCGGTTCGAGCACGTGTGTGCGTACGTATTTTTCAATATATGTCCTAGGGACAGCTTCAAAGTATGCTATGATTATATGGTAGATATTTACGAGTGACAAGCTTAGAAAAGCGCACGATGCTGTTTTACCTCTCCTTCTTATAGAAACAAGCTATTGTTTCAGCTTGGTTATTATAATTTAGGCAGAACTGACCCCTAATGGGGCTCATCGGTTATAAATATGTCTGCTATTACCGCTACCTTGGCCATTCATTTGAACGCTGTTGTTGTCGTCATCGTGGCTGCCGATAGTGTTTTGTTTAGTTCTGTTTGAAGCGACGGAAACGAAGAGCTCGAAACGCGCAACCATTGTCGAGAATAAGGAAGGAGGAGATAGACAGCTTGTTTCCCCTGGCTTTTAACGTTGGCGCGGTTTGTTTCGCAATTTTTTTTCTTGGTAGCAGCATCAACAGCAGCTCGAGTAACTCCTATTAAGTGCATCGTTGGAGGCAAGAAATTAGGTAAACAGACGTGTTAGCAACACATTCGCTTAAGCACGCACAGGCACACATAGGCGCACATATTAAGCACACGCTCTGACAAACATTTTCGTACCAAGAGACCAAATAAAAGTGCGAGACGATCATTGTCGAATGTGTTGCTGCCGTGGTACGAATCACAGTGATAAATGCATACATAGACGAGACTTGTTAACCCTAACCGCTTGGGGCTTTTACATTGGTCACGTCTGAGCGCACACTCGTCTCCTGCCCGCCATTGTGGATGCGTCCGTAGACATCGCGGCGCCACGGAGGAGCAGCCCCGAGATGATCTCCCCGAGAAATAAAAGGAAAAACTTTTACCATGTATATATATGTCAGTACGTATATATTACTGTAGGGCGTCTGATTCGAGAAGTAACCAGCACGAAATGACAGCATCGGGGAGAAGCTTGTTAAGAGCACCAGCTTATTTTAGAGATATAGTATGATGTATTATATAGACAAGGAGAATGCTTGCGAGCATAAATAATAACAACAATGGCTAGCAGCGTCATGAGACGACGCTGACGGCGATAAACAATCTCGGTTAGGATCTCTGTTCTTACTATTATAAAACGGGTAGTTTTTACGGTGTGATTACGATTGTGCTTTTTACGATTGGTAATTAAATGCATATCATGTTGACTGTTGGCGTCACGACGCGAGCATCAATACGTCAGCTGTCTTTTGAGCGGAGGACCATGTTTAGGCACAATGAAGCTTTTCCGCTTAGGGAAAACTCCGACAACACCATAGCCGTGCCAGCGATTACAGGTAGCCTGCGTGATTCTTCAAAGGCAAAACATTTTCTCCAGATGGACTTTTTATTACTTTAGGCACAAATCAATAGAAAAAAAACATGTTCTATATGCCTAATGGCGTACACCAGATTCAACCAGCGGATTAGCGTTAATTCGCTTTGAAAGATTCTCTTCAGTATCTATACTCCTGATCGGATAGCGCGCATATACGAATTACATAGGAAATGACGCTGTATATCAATGGGCTTTTTAGTAGTAGCGCGTGTTTGCTATAGCATTTTTTGTGGGTCGAAACGTTGGGGTGAAGTGGCCTGACATGGCGTACCGTATCCAATTTACACTGTCCGTAAGGCCTCTGCCGTCCAATAATTCGACACGGATCGAATGCAGATGATATATAGGTGAAATATTAGAACAGTTATTATAGTAACAATGCGACGGATTACGTTGACGTACGGGCGACGTCCAGACAGCGCATGGAAACTACTTCAACGGCTCATCTTTTACCATTGCGTAGAAGTCGTTGGCACTATACATTAGACACCTACGCCAGTGAACAGTATCAGCAGAAACAGTCGTCGCATAGTAAGTTATCATTGTAAAACTGACGATGACGCGTGTCTATCTAATAATCTAAAAGATTCTGATGTATATTTGGCGAGAAATAGAAGATCATTTACGTGCTACAATGTTTCTTTTTCTTTTCATTATCTTTTTCTTGCTTTACAGCGGTACGCGTCGTTGGTCACTGAGGCGACTGCATTTACGGCCATTCAATGACGACGCATCAAGCGTTGAACGCGCCCGGTGAGCGTCTAGCAATGTTTGAGACGTTAGTTAGTAACGACCTGCACTGCCTAGCCAGCCGTTTAAGTAGGTGTTCATTGAGCGCCGGACATGATATAGGATTTTTGTTATTATGAACGATGCAGCTTTATAAACAACATGCGTAAGTAGTGGGGGGTATAGGATATAATATAGATTAGGAGATAGTAGGAAAGTGATGGACACCATAAGATTTTATTCAAGCATTGCTGGAAAAGATGACGCGTGGGTCGAATGAAAAATGTAATCGCTCTGGGTCTTTGAATCTTCAACATAAACTTTGTGACCTACTTGGCAACATGTAATATATTAATCAAGCAAATAATAGAAATATGGAGAATAATTAAATTTCGCTGCGTTTATGTTAAAATTCGGCGTGACCGGGTGAGATGTTTCAAATGCTGACAAGCGTAGTCGCAGCTGGAACGTTTGTTCGAATACCTATGCAGCCTTTATACTTTAGGATCGTTTATAGAATAGCCCTTTGGCACATGCGTCGGTTGTTCCGTGTCAGGGGACACAGTTTTATTTTTCCCCGATAGGGAGAAAGTAAAGCAAGCAAGCAAGCAAGCAAGCAGCTAATGACTAGACAGATAACAGAAAAGATAAAGGGTCACTCGAACAAAGCAGGCCTTTTTTTTTCTTAGATTTCTAGTGGAACAAGCCATTTAAGGCCTATACTTATGCAATTACATTCTCGAACAATAAAATGAACCTTTCAGAAGGACGATTATTAGTTGGTCAGCTAATCCTCCGCCCGACTAATGGTCATACACACATTCCTGCAGCCAAATTAATATAATTATCTATGTAATGTAATAAATGTGGATAATCTGTAGGGGAATGAAATACAATGATATCTTACATGCACGCACACATGCGTAGATATACAGGCCCGAATACACGTAATAATTTAGATTTAGTGTAGTTGAAAAAAAATAACATACTAATCTGTGTTGTTGTAAAGCGTTGCTGCGAATGAAGCCGAATTCAACATTGATTCGTATTCCGGAGCTCAGGCCCACTTCCACCACAGGCAGGTGTCAATACTTAACCACAGTGAACAGCTCGTACCGGTTGGGATCAGCGATCAAAGCATGGATACGGTAGTAAAGTAGGCCCATTTATATTACAGCCTTCAATCGGGCTGTGAGCTTAAACGAAGCAAGTAAGTACGCTGATTCGAATACGCTAGCTCATTATTTCTCCCATTCGGAACTAGCATCAGCTGTGATCATTTCACTAGAAATGTGTCTTCATCTGAGCATCACCGTTCATGCCAGTACCGTAATACATCTGAGAAGATCGGGCAAGAAACATGTAGAACTGACCTGCTATCATCATTTTATTTGTTCACATCGAAAATGTTAGCGGTTGTTTTATTTTACGGAAACAAAAAGCATAATAGGCAAGTAATTATGCCTATTGATCATTATCATCTAAGTGTCTTTATATCGCTTGTCCAAGCATCAAATCCCAGTCATCTACGTCTACGTCGAACGTGTCCGACGTTTTTTCTGCGACGAACTAATTTATCCGCTGAAATATTGCATATATGAGCGCGACCTGTCGTCCAGCGTCATCAGCAATTAACGAAAAGTGTTGCCAATCAGGATCGACGCCGACGGCTCAGGCGTTGCCAAATAACTTAACGTGATATAATTGTAGATAATTGCGAATATAGATTTGTCCGATTCAGCCTGATCCAGTTAACGTAAATAGGAAAGTATCAGAGCTAGAGTAATATGGCTCGTGGGCTTAATGCTCGTTTGTCACAATGAACTGCTTACGCTGTCGCTACCGTTATCGCGTGTATTTGTGATCTGTTTATTATTAAGTAGAAGTTATTAATTCTATACAAAACTGTATAAGTCCCTCATTGGTATATGGTCAACGACTGTACGTACTTCTAATGCTGTAACGGTACGATCTGCGTCGAAGGAATAAAACTTACCTAGTCATGCCCTCGAAATACCTGTAAATGCGAGCATCCACAAGGACACGGACTGATATTTTTACATCCTCGGTCCATTCTGTCGTCAATACTTCGACTGGCCATGTTTTTTTTAATCTTCATATAATTTCCACTTCTGCTTTATCGATCCCTGTCCTTCTGCGTTAACGTTATAAAGCGTACTTTATATTCGTGGATTTTCACTCTTACTGGCCGAACATGGCATTTAAAGGTAAGACCGCGTGTCAAGAGTAGTGATTCTATGTTTTCATAGCTTGACCATTTTCAACACCGAAATAAGCACGCCCTTCGAAGCCTATTCTCTTGTCTCTGTAGATACTGCGTCAGTTAACCGATGTCTTTTTAATGATCCATATTAAAAATAGACGCTCAACGCTTGATCGAAAATAGGAGCCAGGTGGTTGCTTGCGCTGTGGAGGGTAGTGCGATTCAATTTCACCACCTGTGTCGACAAAATTTATTATACGGCTCGGCCTTTTTACGTAACCAGGAATGATATTTTCGTTTCGACGACATTTTTAACTCGTCTGACTCTCTTGTCGCCATCGTTTAGTTAAAAACGTAAAAATACGATTTTGAAAAGAAAAAAAAAAAAAAAAGGTTTTGCTCCCAGCCCATTACGGCCGGTGACGAACGTGTCGCTTTCGATCGAACTGTCTTAATATGTACCATTTCGAAAATGCCATTTTTAAGAATGAACGACATAGCTAATAAATTCTGGGTTACCACACGGTCACAAGCAGCTTTTTTCCCAACGTTCTTATCAATTCAGTATCTATCGAACTTTTTTCTGTGTTGTCGCTTATTCCGCATTTTATAAACTATGCTGCACTATTAAATTACTTAGCTTCACCGTTTTCTAGAAGTTGTTTTCATTTATCAGCATGCACGAGAATCCACCTCAGATTAATTCAAACGACTCTCTCGGACATCGGAGCTCGGGAACCCTAAACGTAGTCACTATTCGCATACCAATATGTTCGTTCTTAACAAAAAAAAAAAAACAATAATAAAACAAAACGGTATACAGATTCAAATTGTGACGGTCATTCGTCGAAAACAAACGTGACCTATCGTATCAGCAACTGCTACCTGGTCGTATAGTTTTGTTGAGTATGTTAATTAAATAAATAACTAAAATGCTAAATTACCTACAGCCTAAAGCCATAGCGCACAAACAGCTAACCGAATACGAATCGCCTCTCTGATACCTGTTCCTTCCCTCACAGACGATCCAATATGTACATCCCTGCGCCTTGAAAATGAACATCGCTTATTAAACGCAGTAAAAGGTGACTTGTTGAAACGCTAATTCAACTCATTTAGCTACACGTAGTAAGCTTAGAAAGAAAGAAAGACTTCTCCTCTCAGTGATCTGAAACGAATTAAACATTCTCACCCCAGATAGCGAAGTATCAAAATGTGCATCGACTTTGCTTGCTCACATCTGATTAACACGTACAAATGTACGCTGCGCAAAAAGGCTAGCACACAACTGCCAGGCCATACACATCTTACCACTATAATCTAGTTTACTAATATGTAACGTTCTAATATGTGTCGTTGGCAGAACCCAAAAGCTTTGTCGTCCAAGACGAATTAGCAGTTGGTATATTTGTTTTTTTCTTTTTTGTATCTGCCGCCTGAAACAGTCAGCGCTAGCCCAATGTTTGCTTCTCTATGCAACGAGTGATCGATTTAGCGTAAATAAATGCCACATGTTCCTCGCGGCCAGAACGACATGGAGCTATATGGACACATACAAACCGCGTACTCCGTTCTCGCGCACAAACGTCTCGTCAGCTCAGACCATCGCCGCTCCAGCGCCCAATGCACGGCTTATTTAATCGCATAGAAAGCCAAAGGGAAACTGGCTGTGTTAACAGCTCTGAATGCGACTGCCATATTATGTGTCGACTCCTATTATTGTTACCGATCAATCTTGGTGTCGAATAGAAATAGCTACATGTGCTCCAGCAGTAGCGGCAGCGGCAATGGTAGTCGACGGGTACAACGTCTACCTGGTACTGCTCCCATAAAACTGCGCCACCTAACGTCACTACCACAATCCGCAGCAGAATCATCATCATCAGCAGTTATACACAATAGGACTAATATCTATTTCGAAAATAGCAATTTGTTAATGTTTATCGATCAATCGTTAAACGCAGCTACCTGGTTGCCAGCTGTAATAATCTGATAGGTCTAGACATGTGTACATCTAGCTGTCTGTAGTTGTAGCGCTGCATACGCAAGCGAAACAGGATTGCAAACGCAGACAGCGAGCACCCAAACATGCAGAAATAGGCAGACCAAAATTCGAAGTAATGCGCTGCAAGTATCAGAACTCTCGTTAGGCAAAAATCGAATTCTCGCCAACGAAAGGCAAGTGCGATACGGTGTCAGTGTGCTTACGTACGTTCATCCCTCTACAATACAACCTTAGCAAACATAAATCAGAGAAGCTGCTTCGGCAAAATGTTTCACGTATCGAATTGCGCGTATGAACCGAATCAGAAATGTCATGACGTACATCGCTAGCCTGGGCTTCTACTCAACGTCCCTTCCGCCGTTCGGTTCACCGTTTAGCCATTAGATAACGTTGGACATAACGCAATTACGTATGATCGTTCCCTCGCGTTAACCGGGACCGTACGAAATCAGCGTTGTTGTTTTATTTAGCCAAGCTAGTCCCAACAGCGGTTGCCGCGGATTAGCATTAGCGGCAGGCTACAGAAGAACCGAGCGCTATAAAGCTTAAACTATGTGGGAGTACAGATAACTACGAAGCAATTAATCATCACAAATATTTTGCAGGGAACGATGGGCTAGCCGTGTAAATACTCGCCTGACGCTCGTTCCTGACAGACTCGCACGGCCACAACGCTAACATCTGTATGTCTGCGCGAAACGATCAAATAGATGCGAATGCACTATTCGAATTGTTGAATATGCTCAGACTATATAGGTTCGATCGTATTGGAAAACGGGCGATCAAGTCTATGATTGATCCTGTAAGCACAAGAAACACTGATTGACAACATTTGTGACCCATCAGGCAATGATATATAAACGGCTGCCAATTTTTGAAATTTCAGTATCATGTGTGTAGCTTGACTGCTTGCGGAAATAGTTTTTGTGGATTTACTCACAGTCGATCGCTGAATAGGCTAGTAGAAAATTTGTGAAAATGAAGGGGTGTGTCAGACATTTTCTTCTGAGAGGGTCGTATGGCATCGTTGCTTTGACAGCATTTTTACAAGAGGACTGAAGGTCAAGACCTATTTTTGTTAAATAGTGAGCAAGAGCACGCTCCCCTGTGTTTGGTTGTGTCCGAAATTATACATCTGTTCGTCTGCTCTGTTGTGTTTACTGCGCGGGTGTTAATATCTATTTGAAAGCCATTGATTATTGTATGAAGTCACTATACGATTTAGTGTACTACAAAGTCAGACTATTTTTTAGAGACAAACGAATTATCCCTATGCAGCTCGTGCAGGATTGCATGTGAATGCAATTAGCGTGCCTTATTGTATTTTTGTTCTTGGTTGATTTTTCGCTTCAGATGGTAGCGCTCAATCTTACCACATCTATACATTTTTCTAGATCATCAAAAAAAACTCCACCATCAACTATAAATAACATCTCTAGAGTGTGTTATGGTCCCCCTACTTTCATTATCGCGTCGCCATTCTACACGGATACTTTCACAGTGACGACGTTAGCAGACACCAGCATAGTTAATACAACATCATAATGATAATAACAATAATTAACCATCAACATTTATCTTGCGAGCAAGATTTGTAGAGCACATCGTAACACAAAAAACAAGCGCGAAGCAGTTATACACACGTACAGGCGCACGCACGCACGCACGCACGCACGCACGCACATACATACATTGACACATAAATAAATGTATGGACACAACATACAGGCATGAACTCGGTGCGCAGCTAGCTAACTGAGCATAAAAAATTACACAGTCATCTGTTAGAGAAGCAGTTCCCTAACTGTTTAGATGGCCATTTTGGCTAAAAAGATGAAAATAGAGCCAGCAACGTAAACAATACTTAGGCACATACTACTGTACACTATAACGTAATAAAGATACATATAAATAGTACATTGTCGTAGGGTCAGTTGCAGTCGCTTTATCGTTCACTCCATGAGCGCTGTTATCCTGCCATTCATCAGAGTAGTTGGTAGTTACCGATACTCTTTCTCTTCATGATGATTACTTTGTTGTTGTTCTTATTATTATTACTGCTACCGTTGTTATTTTATACATGGAGTTGATCAAGTGGCGGCTGCCTCCAAAGGGATCGTGTTGATTACTAGAAGATGGCCTATTTGACGTATACCGGCGACCCGTCCTCACCGCCTGTATCTTGCCACTTTGTGCAATCCCTTCATTTTCTTGTCGTAGACATTAATGTACATTGGAGCCATATTCTCTGTTGTTGCTTTCCTCAGTGTTGCTTTTCGCCTTTTTCTTCGCCGCCTCCTCCTTCCACTACTAAGCCATCCTCTCACCGTGATCTTCGCTATAAAAACTGTGACACCCATAGCAGAAACGGGAGCGAGCCGTCAGCCGCACCGGGTCTACAACTAAGAATCGCATTTAGCCCAGCCTATCTAGATAGCCCAGTATTTACGTTGCCAGTCCTTGCAAAAGCAATATCAGTCGCGACCGTCATACGCCGCGATGACTCTAATGACATGCTAATTTTCTCACCGGCATCGTTCTATCAACACCAACAAAGCATCGCTGCAATTGTCTATCTGGAACCCATCTAAAGACAAGACGTCAAATGGACGGACGGACGGACGCCAAAAACCTTCACGACTTAATACGCCAGCCGGCCGACGTTCGCCTGTGTGACATTTCACAGTCAGACTCACTCGTCGACTCCTATTACACACACACAAATGCATATAGCTATCCTATAATCTATTAAAACTATAGCCAGCAAATCAGTAAACGAAATATTTTTACGCTTTAAAAACCCAGAACATTGGCGTAATTATAGAGTGAGACAGCAACAGTGATGATACCTGAGCTTCGGACGGATTCGACTTGTGACCGGCTGGTGATACCACGTTTATCCGCTAGTATTTGTGGTCACCAGCTCGATGATAGGGAGTGGGGTAGCTGCCAGCAGTGAGCGCCGGTAGTCCATCAAGTTGGTTTGTCAATCACTCGGCCTGTTCAGGCTGTCAGAGTTCACAGCGTGAAAATGTCGTGTTATTAAAGCACCAAGCGACAGAACTATCACGACTATTTTATGTGGAATAGAAACAAAGGAACAGATGGCAAACACAGCCACTGTGGATTGAGGCAGAATGTGTAGGAAGAACGAATAGCATACGAGAAACGCGAACGCGATATTTTAGCGCGTTTTAATGATGGACGTTGCTGCCGCGGTCGTTAACACAGCAAAAGTACAGGCCAACAAGAACGGACGCGGTCGGAGTAAAGGACCAAGGTACGGTTTCCACTTATACCACCTATGCCTATTTGAAGACATTTGGAATAAGCACTCGTATACCAAGGACGACTTAGACTCGCAAAATATATAGATATATAAAGAAATGCTTTGTGTGAGTTTCGATAGAGAACACACAAAAGCAAGGTGAATTAGCACAAAGTAAAGTACTTGAAAGCAGTACCAGATAAGATACTGAGTACATTATCAAAAGCTGCAATTTAATTTAGATACGATTTTTCCACCTATCTCAGTTCAGTTAATTGTCGGATCGGTGATACCATCGGTGTTCGGGTCTACGAGTAACGTAAGGCCTTAACAACGCGTTTGACCTGATTGATGCCGTTGCTGATTTGCCGCACTTACCGAATCGCATCATTGGCAGTGGTCGCTTTTGTGATTTTCGTCGTTTTTAACACTCCTTTCTATCTTATGTGCAGTCAAGTGTGACGATGTGTTCGTTCGGGTACTATGAGTCTATAGTAATAACACTCATACTGATAAGGACCCAGACCCAATGGTTAATGGTCGGCGGAAAAGGCAAGCTAGGCGAGCGTCGGCGTAAACATCCAACTACGATCTATCTAAGTGACTTATTTGCTGCTATTGCTCGGCCTTTTGAAGGCTTAAATAAACGTTTAGATAATTAATCATTCTTACTGTCTGTGGCTGTGACGCGAACGATTCTAGAAATTTGGCCGAAATATAAGTTGATTGTAAAGTTTCAGTGGTTGCCATTTGCTTGTTATGTATTCGCTGACTTGAGCGCCGCTTACTGATAGCAGCGGAGATGGTATCATTTCGCTAACTTGAACTGGTCCTACAGATTATTAGCGAGTAAGGTCGATGCAGGGACATGTTGAACTTTAGATGTTCGTTCACTGTATAAAGCTCGCGGTAGCCTTGGTGGTGGAGCTGGGATGTGTATGAAATAAAAACGCGCTCGCTCTCGAAAAATACTTCCAATCTAGGTGCAGTTCAGGATCTAGATAAATATCTCATGCAAATAAAAATATAAACAGGATATATGTATAATTGTTTAGTAGACTTGGATAAGGATCCGAACAAGCGCGTTTTTTTTTTATGTATTCTACAAGATTACTACGGATCAATTTCGGAACTAAATGTTTTCGTCGTCGTTCACGAGGTACCTGCCGCTAATAGCGGACAAATTGAGAAACGTTCATAATTTAATTTTTAGGAATGATCATTAATATTGTGTATCGTGTTGTCCGTTTTACATCGATGATAATATAGTCTTTCAACGCTGCCACCGACCTATAGACTTTCTGTGATAAGAGATCCGTCGCTGAAACAAACCGTCATTTATCGGGTAGATGAATGCCTTCGTGGGAAGATGGGCTAATCTTGGTATCCTGTCTGGTGCACAGATAAATAGTTTTAGCATACTGTCACGCTTTCGAGTTGATTCCAGTAATGCTCAACGGAAATGCGTTTTCGGAAGAAAGCTGTCGTCGGCAGAGGTTTTACGTACATGCCAAACGCAACTGCAAGCCCTAAGAGAATATTCCAGCGAAATTGTCTGCCTGATGAAGATTTACTAACGACATAATTATCATTAGGGCTGGATGCGTCTGTTAATCCGAGCAAGCGACGCATGAAGACAAGCATCTCACTATGCCAACTGAATAAGCGGATCTCATGACGGTCATAGCTCTCTTTTCTGTTTAGATTTCCTCTACTACGACACTGAGTGATGGCTTCTTGTTCCCTGTCCTTTACCATAGCGGACGTCGCGGTGGCATCGAAATTAGCGACCACTAGGCTTCGGTTCGGTCAACGGCTATCGTGCTCATATCATAATTAGTCAAACGAAACACGGAGGTTTCTCCATACAGCTTATCTTTCTGATCGAGGTGAAGCCTTGAAGTGTTACCTTACAGAAAGGCAGGACTTGAATCGATAGCTTGAAATAATAACAGTATTGATAGGTTTATATGTTATATAGTAGTGTACGTATATAAAAGGCGCTTTTCAAGTACGCCTGCTGACACCCTGAGTGAAGCCGAAAGTAGAGGAACCGCAGTTGTCAAGGTTCCCCGTAGCTTAGCGCGGTTATGGGGAAATTAATACATAATACGGCACGCATTGTTCAAGGCCCTTCAAATCAAATGGGCTACTGCGTGAACACCTAAGTGAAACAGATATTCAACTCGGTGTATATTGGACCAACGATAAGATTCAACAAATAAGACACACGTGCAGCGGTCCCTATGACAGGATCGTTTGCAGAGCACAAAGATTCGAATGGGTCACGACATCTACCATCATTTCACTGCCAGATAATCCCGGATCGCTGTGAACTGCTAAAAGAATGCACGCAAATTCATCTCGTTCAGGATGAAGACTGTCAATAACGCGTGAACCACGCAACTGATGCTGTGTACCACTGTCGTGCCGGTCAGGATCGTAAGGATCGGCAAACGGCCGACCAAATCGCGCAGTTGACCAAACAACTTCCCTTCAACCATTTGGTAGAGATAGCTTAACGCATGTTCCAAGGTTCCGTGTAGAAAACGGCATTCCCAGAAATGTAACATTAGAAATATCGCGAAAATGGTTCTCTAGCAACGTTTACGTTTGTTTGTAAAGCGTATAATATTCCTTCTGTAGCATGGCTCTCTCTTCGTTTTTTCGTTCTTCATAATACGCAGTCCCTACATTTGCGATTGATCGCCACTCGACCCTAAGGATTGCTGATAATCGTCAGCAACTAGATAGAGTCAGCCCAACCACCAACTGGTAAACAAAGGCAAATAGAATAGCGAAAATACACCTGTTTTCGAAATTCGTCAACATACAGATTTTGTTAGGTGGTTAACCAGGACTATCGAAAAGCACCAGAATATCGTGACCTAATTAGCGCAGGACACGATGTATCAAAGTAGCTGTTCTTTGCTTATGTCGTATATATATATATATACGAGTGCATCAAACCAGCGAGTTTACACCAGAATATACGTTTTACCGTCCGAATGCCCTTTGCTACCATAGCATATGTAGAGCGTGTCCAGGCCTCGATGGGCATCAATTGCGTTATTACTACAGTATGGAAATTTGGACTATGTAGAAACGTTTGTCACCTACGAACCGAACACATTATTTACTTGCACTTACTAGTTAACTATTCATTGTTAACTAATGACTCTTAGCACCGATACATTTATTGACAGTTTCACAGAGTCTACTATAGCTTGTACCTTTCAGATACTATAGTAGAGGTGCTCTATAGGAAAAGAATCGTTGCTGAGTCATTCAAATACTTATTGATTTGTTTGAAAATCAGTGTGACCTGGTGTTTTCCAGTTTTTTTTACATCAATTTGACATAGTTCATTAGCAGTAACTGCAGCTGACTGAAAGACGCTGACTACAAATGAACGCTTACGTGTGTCCTAATGAAGTTATCATTTGGTAGCACGATATGACGATATATCGTTACTGTATACTTGTGTATGAGACTCACGAAGTGTTCTCGCAACGAAGTGAGCCCGCAGCTCCTGTCGTTCCGGCACTGCATCAACCATTCACTTAATATTTAGCCGAAACCGAACGTCCCCAATTCGTTTGCTGAGTTTGTTAAACCTCGTTTCCTTTAAGAGTCAGTCGGTGGCACGGTCGCTTACGACACGACGCGTATCAGTTGAAACGCTATAGGTAAAAATTGTTACTAAGTTGGTATCTTATAATTTCTCTCTTATTGTAATTACGCGAGCAAATATAGTTAATCTCCACGTTCTTTTCGGGGCCTGCTGGCACCTGCAGTAGCGAACCAAGCGCCCGTATTGGACGCCGCAACCGCTTGACTGATTTCGGCCAGATATTGCTATTTAAATTAAATATACATTTTGCAGTGTAGATGCTTCCAGGTCACAGTCGTAAAAAGTAATAGGATCGAACAATCTATCTACCGGTTTACCTGATCTAACCGCTTTGCCCGTTAGATTAGAACGTGTGCGTGTATGATGAACCTTAGCCTAGCTGTTCAATTTATTTTTTTATAATCTAGCATTTTCGCGCTTTTCATAGCCATCTGCATTGATGATTTGAAAGGGCTTGAACAGATCGTCACAATGTCAGCAATGATAACGCTAGAAACAGTCTAACAATAGCCGTCGTACAGCAGTTGCTGCAATAACGGCGAAAACGTAGGCACGAATCTACATTGCATTGAATCTCCCCTAAGAAAGCGCTTCTCATCTTCTTAGGTGTCCTATTTTCACTAAGCCAATTCGATGTTACACGTCTAGTCAGCTACCTTAATGGTCTGTTTGTATAGGTGGTCCTATGGCGTGGAAGTCCTCGCGAATGGTCTACCTTGATTTGAATTTGAGAGCGTGAAGACGACCACGGGACGTCAATGCGTCCTAGTTATGAGAACAGCAGTCATCCAGAGAAGTACCGAGAATAGAATGTTTTGTGTAATGCGGGAAATGTGTTTTGAACTTGCTGTCCATTGCATTGTATCAGAGGGAAGGTGAGGGAGCAAAGGACATTTCAAATAGATTGGCCCTTCTAGCCGAGGACATGCAGGGCAAACATTCGGTGATGCGCAAACTAAATGCCAATGTTCAATCCTTTGCAAAATTCTAAATTTTTCTTAAAAAAAAACCTATCTATATATAGAATATATGGAAAAAAAAAAGTTATTCAGAATGGCTAGGCAGAACAAGGTGGACAACAATATGAAAATAGGGAGTTGTCGATCTGAATCAGCAAATCGTTAAGCAATCCAATCCGATTACTGCTGCGGCGTACTACGTCGACCGATTTCACGGATTGGGTAATACTCTTCCCTGAAGTCTTCATTCCTCTCGGTGCATATGGTGGTAGACGTATAATGAATTCACTTTAAGCTTAACGACGAAGCGCTAACCAACCCATAAATCATATATAAGCCTTTCATTCATAACGGACAGGAAACGACATGATAATTTTGATGAAGACAAATGGACGACATAGAGTCACGCCGTGAGAGATGCCGAGCCTCTGGAACCAATATCATTAGCAACATAGTGCACTACCAAAAACAAAACTTTCATGACCACGCGAAACGTCCGACCATATGCCTCGTTTCCTCGCTTCGTTCGCCGTTGTTGGTACGCTATGCGTGACGTAATCATTTTACCACCCCGAAATAATGATGAAATTCGCGCGTGTGAATCAAGAGTACGACGGGTGTGGGCTGCTAAGAGCCGCTACTTCACTGGACTATGAGCAAACGTCACGATTCTTGTTGGCATCATCGACATCATCATTTGGCATTACCATGTTATCAACATGACGAGCGATGAACTTTTACGAGAAAAAAAATAAAGAGAAACGCCATCGTGTCATCACACACACAGACACACTAGCACAGACAAATAGTTCTGACCCTCATTGCGCTTCTGCTTTCGAGCTTCGACGGTTCATAGGCAAGCTGATTTCGACGAGTGTTCACCCCGAGCAAAATCCTATCTTGTGGGTTGAGCTAGATATCCAAGCAAACAGTTCAGAGAAAAATCTGGGAATCATCACACTTCATAAAGCGGGAAGAGAGCCTGACCTAGGTCGAGGCCAATTTGAAGTTTTTGTTCACAATTCGATGACAGCCAACGTTCTCGACAAATGACAACCTCTGTGAGAAACAGGTATGTATCAAACTAATACACAACCTTAAACTCTATTTCGTCGAAAGCTACGCGCCGGTGTGAGAGCGCACAGACTTAGAAAGCTGCCATGAAGATCGCGGGGGCGATGGTAAACAACTAACGAGTACAGATCGTGATCGAGCGCCGTGAAGAGTCGTCGGACAGCGTGGCATAAGATGAATCCAAACGAGCTGAGTGCCGTTATGTGTATCGATTTTGTGCCTGCATATATATTATGCCTCGAAGTTTATGGAGGTTTCGCACGAAGTGCGAGAGGGCCGCTCCGCCGGTTCTCTAAGAACCATACTTTTAGTCTATTTTGTGCCTGATATCTCACTAATGTATATATATATGCACATAGGCCTACAGATAAAAGGGACAGACAAACGGATTGCTTAGCAGTGCACAAATTATTATTACTTTAGTCATAAAAGATTTGCCTGAATTCACGAGAGATTTTTGAATAGAAACAACATTACGAACCTGGCTTTAACAGTATTCTATGTTATATACATAATGAATAATAGTTAGCTATTAGGGGGCGGCGCGCGCTGTCCACGGCTAGGTTTGTTTCAAGACAAAACATGTAGGCGTTGACTTTATGACAATCTTTATAGTGTTGACTTTGTGATCTAAAACCCTTTACATAGTGTTACAGAAACTTCTCATTAACTTGTACTTCTTTGATCTAAACAAACAGAGGTTCGCCCTAATATTATATTTAAACTGTCATTATTATAGAAAAAAAAATTATTACGCTATCATTGCATAAAGATAATATTATTTTTGAATGATAATTATAATATTATCAATATTTATGAACTTTTTATATCTAAATAACCATTATTATAATAGAAATGCCAGTATTTTAGTGACACCGCATATGTGCAGCATGGAATTACTTTTACCGATGGAAACAATTCTCATTGTACATTCATTCACCTTTGTGTTGTACATGATCCGTAGTACTCTCGTACACCGGGCGTTATTTCGCATTGTCCTTCCTTGTTTTTTCCACGTTCTCGCAACCTAAAGCAAATTCAGGCCTCCTCGGCCTGAACGCGGTCTATGAATGGCAGCAGCTCGCAATGGTCATACCGGCCAGCGTAGGTGTGGCATACACTCGCGTTTGTACTGGATAAAACTCGAGAATCCATAGTTTCTATGAAATATATATACCAGAATCGATAAAGTGCCCTCGAGGACTACCATCTCTTCCTGAGTATTTCAGTTTCAAAACAAATTGGCCGACATACATCCACTATAGGTCCGTAAGATTATTGGATACGCTGAAACTAGGAATCCGTCTTGCAATCTTTGTTGACAAGCGCAAGATTCACTTGTAAGGACACGTTTCACAAGAAAACCAAAGGTTATTCCTATAGTAACGAACGATTCGCTGGCGACTGCCATTATAGCATACGAATAGTTTCCCAACCAGTCTACCACAGTGTCTTTAGACCGATCGGAAAACATTGGAAAGCATCATACAGGTACAACGGAAGATAGGAATAACGTTTAAGATGATCAGAGACTTAGATAAGATCCAGTAGATGACCCAAGAAGGCGATCTTTCTTACGTCGCTCTTTGATCGGCTTGACTATACGATTTGAACCACGACGAACGGAGCAGTCATTACAATTAAACTAAACATAGATCTGCCGTACTATGACATACGCTCACAATTCTGGAAGGGGGTCGCCTTCCACTGACTCGAAAGTCAGGCTTTGAAAACAGCGCGTTAAACAGGAGAAGCATTATGTGACCAACACCGGGGAGCCGGGTTCCTGACGGAACATAGACTGGTGCTATATATATTGAATCATCGACACCAAAAACCGCCTGACGAAGACGTAAAGTTGCAAAAGTGGCAATGCGGGGGGAGGACCTCCAGTTCCAGTGTTACCCGCAGACGGGTTTACAGTCAGTTTATCAGCACGTAGCACTGGGAAGATAAGAAGTTACCAGCCTCTAAAGCGCTTATGTACGGCTTGGGACGGCTTCAGAAATCAACGATCAACTAATGAATTGTATAAAAAATCGTTTTTTAGACGAGTCAAGAGGATGCGAGACGTACGCTCATAGGAACAGAGCTAAAGAACTATAGATAATGAAATTTCATTCTATATGTGTAAATGCAAAAATTGAATTTGCCAGAATGACATTTGCGATTACTAAACCTCACGTCGAGGTCTTTTAAGTATGGTGTAAAGGGCAAAGTTTGCGTAGAGGTCGCGATCCATTGCCAATATATGTAAAGAGTTTACTGGCAATAAAGAACTATTACCAATCTAGCTACGATGGTAGTAATTGCATACACAATATCGTATCGTTAATGAACATCGGCCATCGAGGGCTGTAAAAGCGGAACCCCATTACTGTGGTCGATATCGCGTATCAATCGACGATCAGCATTATAAATACTACTACTATATTTATGCGAGCTGATTAGCCGCCTGAACGAACTGTCCCTCTGCCTGTGGCTTGAAGGAAGGTGACGATATTGTCCTAAACACAGTTCCATACACAGGCAATACACGCGATTTGTTTTACTTATTATTATATTGTTGTTATGTTAGATAGGGACGACAGTAAGCAACAGCAATTTGTCAGAGGAAAATACTGGTTCGCATTTATTCAAATACAGGAAAAATCCCGGATTCGATATATTGTGGCCTGCTGATCATCATCTAAATTTAGTTACAAAAGGAACTTGACAGTAAAAAAAAAAAGTTATTATTTTGATTGTGTAGTATTATAAATCCCCGCCCCAGAATTCCTGTGGTTTGGGCCAAGTTAAGCTGAGCCGTATTTGCAGACGGATTGATGGCTGGATCGTTTCGCACCCTTTGCTAACCACAAATCACGATCGATGCTGTCGGTTGCAGTTGCAAGCAATGTTTTCGACGTCGAGCTTGGCCAGTAATAGTCGAGCCAGCTTTCGATGACCTTAGTCATCATTGAGATTAAACTGTCCAACCTATATATCTCCTCACAACATTGAGCCTATTGTGAATTTGTATGCAGACGAGACGAAGGTTTGCGAGCTAATCGTGAAAAGTTTCTTTTTCTTTCCGATAGTTCATGCTTATGTTTGTGCCCTGACTAATTACTCTTATACTTTACGTCGTTTGCCTGTGGACAGAAAGAGGTCTACCGCATGGACAATATACAGACGAGCTGAGGAAGAAGCATTAACGTCCCAGGTCGAGGATACAAGGCTTAATAAACCAACGTTAGAGATAGTCCTGTTGCCAACTAGGACAACAGAGTAAATTTCGTTAGGCGACTAAAATATGGCTATCAAACGAACGAATATCAACTTGTAGAAGCAGAAAACCTAATTCCGATACACTATAATGCCTTCCATCCGATAATCATATGTATATTCTATGAATACCTAACTGGGCTAGCACCTAACCATTTGCACCCATTTAAATAAATCACTCCACTTTACGATACGCTCGCCAATATTCGAACTTCGTAAATCTCAATACTATTTAATGATTAATGCTGATTGGTACTTGCCGGTGCACTGTGTATATGTTAACTGAGGTCACGTCTCGCTGCTTAGCCTTCATTTACAATCCTCTAGAACCACTGGCGAAGTAACCACTCAACGACTAGATTGCCAGATCACCTGGCCAAATCAATAGGATGAGCAATGACTGTTGCATGTTATCCTGAAGTCACTACTCACGTAGTTAGATCAGTAACCACTCTCCCTGTTCATTTACCACTGTGTTTTTCTTGATCGTATCTGTGGGCATTGTGTTATTGTGACAGTTAGATAAAAATAAATCATGCTGTTTATCTGAAGTGTTGATAACAGTACACGTGTTCCATTACAACCAGTAGACTCAATGAGCTAATACATCCGTATCCATGATCCTCCAATGTAAATTGGCAGCCTGTAACATAACGATTCGGTCTTTTATCATTATTGCCTGGTCTGCTTTCAGTTGGTCGGCAGGTAGACATACAGTTTTACAGATTCGACATGATCGTGGCAATCGTACCGCGCGAGGAGCATACTAGTAATCTGAAGGATTGCCTTTTCGTCCAACTTCACTATGTAAAAACAGGATCCCTAATTAATATAATTCATAGCCATTAGGACAGTATAGAGTGAACGATTTGAGCTGTCTATATCCATTTCAGAAAATATATGCTTGAAATTATCAAGCATTTAGAGAATAATTTTTTTTTTTTTAGATTTATCACATATATATATATATATATATATATATCTGTAATTTACCTTGCCATATGGAACCCATTTTATGTATTAATTAGCGTTCGCTTGGCAATAATGAATATAATTTTTCGTTTGGAAAGGCGACTTGCGCCACTTTGCCGCTTCTCAGTCCTTCCCCTTCTAAATTTATATGTTCTATTGCTTTTGCTTTTTGCTGGCTAACTAAAAGCCATTTCAAATAATTTCATAATTAACCGTTACCCTTACTAATGATGTACATTATTTTTTTCTAGCCAGCAGCTTGTTTAACATATAACAGAAGCCATAAGATGTGGCCCAACTGGCAGACTTATACATGCTACTGTAGTAAAAAAGAATTACTCACGCAAGGCGCACGTGTGTACAACCCGTCGCGGTCCGCATCGTAGCCGATTCTAATTAACCCCCTTTGAGATACGCTGAAAGTTGCGTGGCGGGCAGACAATTTCGAGACAAAGAAAAAAAACAACACAGACAAGCTATACGTAAATGGATTACATACGACACATCAGTTTTCCTTGCCGGTGGTGGCCATCTATTGGCAAAAACGCCAAAGTGTCCGAAAATCGATCTTGAGATACGCCCATGAGAATTGAACCACTGCGGGAAATTCACGGGAAAATGACGCAGGGCCTAATTTTCACAGTGCCACTAAGACGACACCGATGGATCTTCGAAGTCTTTATGCTTTAGAGATTCATTGTACTCTTTGCTGATTTCTGCACATGCTATTGCTAAGTTAGTTAAGTAGTTTAATTGAAAAGCTACATTTGCGAAACGGTTTACTGTATGTATCACGTTCGTACCACCGCACTACTATGCTTCTACACTTTTACTACTATTGTAAAAACGTTTATTTTACTTATGTCACACAGAAGTTACGCTTTGGTGCCATTTGTAATTTTTGAAACCTTTAATTAGTTATCTGAGGTATGAACATCTGAGAAAATGACTCGCAAGTTTTTCGTGTATATTTGCTGAAAGAGACTGTGTCACTGCTAGCTTTTTGCAATCTGCAGGTAACCACACGTTGTTAACTGAAAAAAATTCAAAAGTCTTATTTTTTCATTGTGAATCAGCGTTCCGGCATGCAGCGATATAAATCCAACGCCCGCTAATTATATCTCGTGGATGCTCTTGCCTGGCACACCGTGTATAATTACTCTGCATATGTTCTTATATAACGTACTCGCGGTGAGCGACCTTGTCCATCAATAATTATTGCTTACCCCAGTTATGGTAGTCTCTCGCCAGCGTTACCAACAACGTACCAATTTCGCCGTCCTTACTGTACATAGGCCCATGTTTATCTTGCCCTGTAAGTCTATACATATATTGA
>NW_019214012.1:49452-158285 GCF_002532875.2 Varroa jacobsoni
TATATACTTACATAGGCCCATATTTATCTTGCTCTGTAAGTCTATACATATATAGATATATATATATATATACTTAAATTAGACCTATACATGCCGGAATCCTCGTGTGTTAATAGCGTCGTGCTATGATTCGAACGGTTATTGTCACACACTAAGTAACGGCATGAGCCATTTGCCTGCTGTCGCAAGGGTCTCGCTCCCTTCGGATCGGACCGCGCCTGTACTTCAGACGCACACATCTTGATCGTACACGAATTGTTCCGAAAGTGATCACAAGAATGAGGAAGTTCCTCTTCACGCAACACGGATAGCGCGCATCATTTTTCGATGTCAACGGGGCTAGTAATGTGCAGTAATCCTGGCTATCATTTAGGACAGTTGCGTGCTAGGACAACCCATAGCAAGCGGTCACAATTAGCAGCAGAATGGACGAGGCAGTGGCAATGGCGGTCACTGAACAGTAGCGACTATTTGTTTAAAGTTTAAATTAACATAATGGGATTTTGTCTGTGCATGCAGGGTCTGCTGCTTCCAGTGATTCTGCTGGAGGATTTTAGATTTTTATTTAATTTATGTTCGTAAGGACCTTGCATCGCCTATAGTACCATTATATGTTATATTACAACCCCGGTTTCTATTGCAACGACGACAGGATCAACAACAATGTAGCTATTAAGCTCGATAAATTTCTTTGATTTGTTCCGGTTAACGTTGAGCATCTCTCCCCTGTATTAGCAGATATATACACATGTGTGTATATTGATATATGTGTATATTGTGCTATATTATACCTACATAAAAATATTGGTGGAACTAAACAAAAAAAAAACACGTAACGTCAACAATTTGACAAGAAGGACGTTACGTCCATTGCCCTGTTATCCTACGACAATGTTCGCGCGTTGTCCTGGAATAACAGTTTAAGCTACATGCTGCATGCGCGATTTAATTTGCCTGAAGCTCTTTGCTTAGTTACGCACACCTGAGATATAACTAGTAAGAATATAGATACTGGCTATATTAGTTTTTCCACCGTTGTACAGAGCTTAAGAGGATCACTTTGTTTTATATAGAAAAAAACTAGTGCAAAAAATCAAGTATTCCATAGTTAAGGTCGCTCGTTCAGACTTTTCCGTCCTCTAGAACCGATCGCGGGGGTAGCTGGCAATGAGAGCATAAGTCAAGTGCATTGTGTTATTTGTATCCGACATTAGTTTATAATAAGCTATGTGGCGATTGCGCACATTTCCTAAAACTAGATATACACACTAAGTATCCGCGGTTTACATGCCGATGTAACCGTAAACATTTGTTAATAATCTTAGTTCGCGTTTAGCCAGCTCAGTTACCTATAGCTTTTTCCCTTTAGTAGCCGCCAACTCAAACTGGGTCTCAGCCAAGAAGAAAATAAACATTACCCCAGAGCCGCAGTTGGTCTCCGCCATGTTCCAAGCTGTTATATATAGCAAGGAAAAAAGAGTTACAAGAAGTGTCAACGGTTATGACGAAACTCTCTGAATGAGAGCAACTGGTCAGGTCCTTCAGAAATGACATAGAGAAGTAAGTCGCTATTACCGTTTCGGCATCAGCAAAAGCTGTAGCCGCCAATTCGGCGGAGGTAACCAGAAAAAAACAGCGGCAGCTGCTGTATGTATGTGCGTGCGCGAAAGAGTGTATGCAGGGAATAAATTTAAGTGTAAAGAAAATAATTCTGTTATCTATCGTTGCTTTTTTTTTGTCTCAGCATTGAAATATTGTGTTGCCAGTCGCAGCACAATGGCGTTGCCTATGCTGGGAAGCGAGTTGGACACGGGGTTTGTTCAGATGCACAAGCGATTGATGCTTCTACTGGTCAGCTGCTCACGTCGGCGGCGGCGTTGTTGTTGACGATAGAAGTGTTGATAAGCGCCAATGCTACCAGCTTCAAGCCCGCGAGAATAATGGCGGCGGCGGCGGCAGTAGCGCCACCATCAGCGACCGCCATTGTCATAGCTCAATAGCGTCCAGGTACAACTACAACGAGGAGGGGACCAAGAAATACAGAGACAGGTAGCCGGTAAGCAAGCAAACGTAATTGTATCCCGCTTACAACTATCAGCTTCTACCACAACAGCTGAAATATACAGTGTAGTGTAGTGTAGTGTAGTCCAGAGATCCATGGCTACACGATACAGCAAAAGGAAACGAAGCCAGCAGCCTGATGGCCATCATCACTAGTAGCGCCATCTTGCCGCCGCTAGCGGCACAATAATAATAAACACTCAATTATATTTGTCATCAGTCACGTTGATAGAGTACCCAGATGATAGGGGCCACGATAGCTGCAACAGTGACTTTAACCATGTTTTTGGTGGCGTTGATGACGGCTGCTGTGTTGGTCGATGCGACAACGGCGCCGAAATGATGAAGATGATGCCGTGTAGCCATTGATGTTTATGCTTCTATCGCTACAAGCGCAGCTGATGGAATACATTGATGGGGATATTGTTGCTGATGGTGACGCAACGAAACTGGCTGCTGGTACCATTTTTGCGTTCGTGCCTCCTTGCCTTCCTACTTACTCGAGTCTTGCGAGCGTCGCAGAGCTGATCGTAAGAATGGTGAATGACTGATTGACCGAGCTGAACGGTGGCACCAAAAACGGCAATAACAACGACAGCAGCCCGTCAGTCAAATAAAAGCTCGTCGGATGAGTCACACCAACCGTATACATGAAAGGCAGGCTTATGAAATTTTGTTCTTCCGATCGTATCATTTGACCAACCGCATTACCGAGATGACCGTACCATCTCGGCATTCTAGGCGCAGCGTAGTCGTCGACTAAGGTAAAGATACAGGAAGCAAGTTAATAAGAAACTTAATAGATTACAAAAAGGACAGGACAACAATACCCAAGATCCGCGATATCAAGAATTCGGCCGATTCGCTAATACGAAAGCGAATGAACCGAGACCCCGTGGCAAAACCCAGCCGGGGTTCTGCAAGCCGAAAAAAGATCAAGGCCGCAGAAAGCCGTGGGGACAGGGCACCGCTGACGAACAAGACGCGGTGACAAATTACTTTATTTGCTTTACCAGCAAACCTCTAAATATGTAGCGGAATAAAGTCGTTTGCCCTCTAAACAGCAATAGCGATAGAACACGACCCTGCAGATCGCACTGCGATTTGTGTCCAGCCAGGCCTAAATCATTTGAAGCGGAAAGCGAGAAACGTCTAACTAAATTAGTGTGTTTTTAATCTAAGTTACTGCGAATATGGGTCTCAACTACTGGAGGTAAACAGAGTGGGCAAGCCAGTTATCAAGCTCACATTGACACTGAATCAGCGGGTAACACTGATTAGGTGATGAGTCTCAAAACCTTATATCTCAAGAAACTTTTTAGAGATGGTGCAGACAACCTAAGATTTGCTAATGCGAAAATTATAGGCGTTTCAGCATCTTCAGCTGACTCCCTTGAAGTTACTGGATTAGAATAAATGAAGTTACAACAATGAATAACGAGTTTAGGGAATCGTGCTGTGCAATTTCAGTCCAGCCAGCTGTTATACCATGGCGCATGGTGACTCCATATTACGAATAGAAATAATTACTGATACAATGACGATTGGAGTTAATATAAAACACTTGCACGTGGTGCATATAGCAAACGAATCTGAGGGGAAATGCCTTACATTCTGATCTATATCATGATCTTTTGACATATCGCTTCCCATTTCTCCATGCAATCCTTAACCTCCATATAGGATAATATCACAACAAAATTTGTCAAATCAGTGACCATTTCTTATAGTTGATGTATTGAGCCACAGTGGTAGTCTTCTGTGATGGCGTAACATCTTCCGCGGATCGTGGCACATCAACGATCGCATGACTGTTGACATCTATTAGATTACATATTAAAGATAAGTATCTATTTATAATTGACCTATCAGTCGTATCGCTTCGCCGTAGGCTCAACGCATTGCACGGCATATCCGTATTTGATCACGCAGCGTGTAGAGAAATAGGGCCATTGATTGCAGCCATTGACAAGCCTTTGGTGTTAATGGCACTGGAAGAAACCGTTGTTCGCCGCATCGACACGAAAAGGAAATTCAGAATTATCGACCATTTTCCGTCGCATTGGCCACCGAACGCGGTGGGCGGCGAGCGCTACTCGTCACCAGATGTCTCGTGCGTCCTTCTGCCTCTCCCTTCCAGTTCGCGTACTCTTCGCATATAGTTTCTGTATAGTTCGTGGAGTCCCTCAAGCGTGAAATGGTTTGATCTATCAATCACCAGCAGTGACGATAGCGGTGGCGGCAACGGCATCAGGGCAGCCGATTGTATTCATCAATAGCGCGGACGAGCAAAGCCATCGATCATTGCAGCCGAGGCGAAAAAGACGAAACTATGTAGGCACGAAGGGACGTAAGAAGGCAATGCAGAAAAGTCAGCTGCTACTGAACGACTTGTTACTGAGATAGGGCCACTAACCAAGTTGTGGGACATGGCAGTATTAGAAATATCGCTGGGTCACTTGGAAAAATATCCCCATGCCACGCTGTCGACCAAAGATATCGCGTGCATCTATGTGTGGCTGTTCATCTACGCAGCTGCTATAACGAAGTCATAGGGTAATAGTGTGTCAGGCTTGTGGAGTAAAATAAGGTGAACTGAACAGACAGATTTGTCAATGGAGCTAAAAAATAAGAGAGGAATAGACTTAACAATAAACAGACGGCGGACAGGTCTGTAAGTAGTAGACAATGTTGACAAAAAACTCGAGAAACGTATTTGATACGAGCGTATGTCGGATGCTTTCAATATTCTATATAATGTTGGTCAATAACAAACATTATAGTGATATGGCGCTTATAGAGGTAATGAAGGAAACGTTGGGAGGGTACTGGGAGTACGTCGAAGGAGAAACGAGCCACTGCACATCGAAATTTTATGCATAATACGTATACTATTTTTTTTTCTGTAGATAGAGAATTATTATAAAAATTGTTTTCGCTTGCGTTCTTTTTGCGACAGGTAAGGTTTTTTTTTGAAACCATATGCGAGAATATTTAAAATTATGCCAGTATAAACTCTAGGTACATTGATTGTTTCTATTAATGCTACTGTTCTCGAAATCTGGGGCAGACTTTTTTGGCAGAAATCTGCTTTTCAAGGCTGAATACGATCCCTATTCTTCAAGGCTGAGTTTTTCTTTGGATATTTTGATTATAATTAGTTCATATATATTGTGCCCCGAAACGTCAACTATCTATTTAATGTTAAATGGCCTGTTTTATGAAAATGGTTGCCAACTCGATACATACTATAATAAATGTAAGATATTTTGTAAATATATGCGAAGCCCCAATATCAAAATAATAAGATAAGGATTCAGAAGAAAATAGTACTATCTAGATTAAACTATCAACTATCGCATTCGCGGTTACCCCGTACAAGTTTATTGGCTTTAGTGGCATCAATATGTTCTAAATGGCGACTTGTCATTGTTCTTGAAGTACCGAAAAAAGGATCATTTGGAACAGAACATTAGTAACCATTTGGGGCCATTAGATATCAGGTCGAAGGTTAAATATTTTACTAAACCATATCCAGCGTATCCAACCAATACTTAATAATTGCAGTACACCAGAAGGATCCTCCCAATTTTTCTTGACTGAGAGCATTTCAAGAACCTTTTTTATATGATGTTTTACAATTCTACCATAGCAAAATATGCAAACAAGACACGGCCAACGACCTGTAAAACGCTGGCTCTTTAGGGACACTAAAGATATTGAAACGAGCTTAAGAAGCTCCCGCCATAAATCGACCGTCTACATAAAAGTTGATGAGAATAGCTTTCATTTAGGCCAGATCTTCATCGCATTTTTGCGGCTTGTATAGTTGTTCAAAGCCGAAATTGCTGCCAGAAATATTTAAGATACAGCTCCCCTGTTTCATTGTTATCGCATACCATAAAAGTCATATAGCAATCATTCGTATAACCAACGAGTAATAACAATATTTGACAACGTACCATTAGTTTGCCCCCAACAGAAGCATTTCCCGAAGCAATCGCGTGCACATGGGGCAAACAGATGATATCCACTGTGTAGCTGACTACAATTTGCGGCTATCGTCTCTGTGCGTATGCAGCTATAGCGAGTGGTGTCCTTAGCAAGTGGTCACTAGCGACTGGTTCAGAGTAACCCTTCATCTCTTTACCACCCAACTGCCTTTGTTGGTTTATGACAGCATAACTGCATCCAAAGGTTTATATTAGGTAGTATAATTACATAGTATATGTAACACCACCTTTTCACTGCAGTTTACAACATGATGATGGACCACGTATGGGGGGAGAAGATTACGGCGGCCGGCGGTAGCGTCAGTGGTACTACCGACAACAAACTCGACGACGCCGGCATTCTGGGCAACGTAAGTGGTAACACCGCTAAGGACCGCCTGGCGTTGTGAGCTGCAAAACGAAGTAAAAAAAGAGACAGATACTTGAATTGCTTTTATTGGAGTAGCGCGGAATAGTTGACTTAAGTCCATGGCCCCTGTCACGACCTCTACGCTCGCGGTTTACAATAACGAAACACACAACGGCGTCAGGTGCTATTGCTAACAACAACGAGAAGCAGAAGTTTTACCACAGGACCGGTAGTATTCGCCGTAGTACAATAATAACAGGAGCATTTTACTGCCTTTAAAAGTTTACCATCAGCAACCGCAATGCACTTTTTTCCCTATAAATTTGGTCCCCTTGGTGGTTCGTGTGTCGCTCACTTTAGTTCAACCACGGTTCCCGCTGCTGTATTATACATAGCGACGCTGTGCGGTTGCAGTTACGGTGCCGGTGGGTCGGAGGGACATTACAGTGATTCAAGCGACGCCATCATCACCAACAAGGACCAAGTCGTTGGTAGCGGTTACCAAAGCAAGCGGAAGGAACCTCTTATCATATTAGTCAGAGCGTCGTCGTATTCGCGCGGAGGGGGTTAGTTGCTTCGGAGTCAGGGGCCAGGCTAGTTGTTGTTAGAAATGTAATAACAGCCCACGACTCCCGTTCGAGATTGTGGCAACTGCGGCAACCACGCCTACAGGGGCAACAAGAGGGCAGCGCTGACGGGCGTCCGGAGGCAATAAAGAATGCAGCCAGAGGGTAAAAGGGCAGCGAATATAGCGATGCTACTCGGTGTACGTAGGTTCGCGTACTGTGCCTTTTTCTAGTTGCTATAGCAATGCGGTTACCGTAAAAACCTTTTTCGAGCAAAAAAGATAAAGTAAAATAGATAGGAAGAAAAAGGGAGAAAGTGAGAAGGACGAAAAAATAGGGTACTATATAATGATATCATGATAGGACCCTTAGGACTTTACGTAGGACTAATTGAAAGCTGCGACAGCAACGGTGTCATAAAGTGATCAAGAATAATAGAATGTTAACGGTAATAGCCGTCATGATGATAATGATTAGTACTTAACTAACTGGAAGACGAAAAGCGGGAGATAGAGCTTAGTGTAGTGTAAATAGACCAGGCAGTCTATAGAGGTAGCTAAACGTAAATAAATGGAAATTACGTGATGGAAAATGGTAATCTAGTGTTCTAGCAAGCTGGGTTTAGTACTGTGTATTGGAAGATTAGTTTCTCGTGTTCATGATAAAAAGAAAGGAACACATACCGAATGAGCTTCCGTTGTGTGGCTTTAATAATGAAAGACAAATTACGTCAACGACTCTTGAACAAGATGTAATAAGGGATCTTCAAAATGGCATGAAAGACATCCATAAACTGAAGCGTCCATATAAATAACTGTAGAGTCTCTGTGATATATATGACGAAACACTGCGTCGACTTAAAGTACTCGTATGAATCAGTTTTGCAAAAATGAAATATTTGAAAATCAAAAACAGAGTAACTCTCGGGATGGAAACACTTTGAAATGAATAAGTATTATGTCGCTTTTTTGTTATCGAATCGAATATTACTAACACTGTCTTAGGAACACCATTTTCACTTGTTATTGACAGGTTACACAAGCACACGATAGCCTTAGTGTGTCAGCCAATTTCTCAACGATACGTGTGTACAAGGGGCAACTCGGGTGAACCCTCTATTTTCACTTGGCTCGGTTTTTTCAAAGGGGCTTGTCGGCGAGGAGAGGAAGATGTTGTTGGCGTGAGACTAAGCAGCGTGGCTAACCTGACGACCCCCTGAGAAAAGCTTGTGCATCCTCCACGCTTTGTGAAGTGCTGACCTGACTGCGCTGTGATCATAAGCTTTTTCTCCGCCGAAGCTGTTGACGGTCCCTCATGAAAGGAATTCTCTAACCACCGCCGCCGTTCTCGTCTGCTCCTCAGCGTGGGGTCGCAAATCGCGGTAGATCCTCGCAGCAGGAACACAACGAACCACACAACCCTTTAGCAATAAGAGAAGTCTACACGCACAGAAACAGCCAACTGTAGGGCTGTGAGAACGTCGTTACCATCGTGGCATCCATTTATGTACCAAAACCCATACCCTGCCCAATTCCCTGTGGCTGCCTTAGCCGAGTGCGTACATGTAGATATAACACGCGTATAGTGTACTGTCTGTGTGTGACCCAGTAGACTATCAATATATTAGCTAGATATAACAGGGCGCGTGGCGCACGACAAACGAGATCTTTATGGTGACTCTTTTACTAGGCAGGGAAGAGAGGCGCCTGGGGAGCGAATGGTGTACCCTTCAATATTTGTCTTGGCCTGAACGTCCGAGGCTCGGCAAACTCGTCAAAGGTTGTCTAAGGTTACAACCCGCGCCGAGCCCTTGGGCATGCTGCCTCGTCTCCTGTTATTACTGCTTCACGCATCGTCAGTAGCAGTCACATCATTGCACGAAACGAACCCCCTCACACCCAGAAGTGCGGTATTTTATTATTATTCAAATTCAAATTTTGTGCCGTATAAACACAACTGAACGATCTGTTCTTTATATGCACTGTGTTATAGTTGCACATAAACACGTGGCTAGAGTAGGTAAAAATGCTTGTGCACGTATATTGTTATGGGCAGTACGCAAAGAGAGATAGCTTGAAATCATGGTCGGTGCACCAATTCATCCACGGAAGAGCGCATAATACCTGGGTCGTCGTGTCTAGAGTGAATTTGCTACCTAAAGTCCTAAGGACGAAATTTCATCCTATTACGACGGAAAAGATTTAAAAAGTGGTACGCAGCCCGGCTGATAACTATTGTGGTTTTACAGAGTGAGCCACTCTGATTGGACTCTATAGTATAATAATACATAGTTATACTAAAATAAGCGCCTTCTAAATCTAGCTGCACCAAAAGCCTTCGTTCCGTCACAGGCAGTTTCGCTGCCTCGGGAGGCGTTATGGCCTTTTTGAGGCAGTGTAGTTGAGCACTAAGGCTGCTACTGGCCTACGCCCAAGGTCTTTAAATCTACATGGCTCCTTCCACACTCGGCGTACAACTACCTCCGTGTCTGCAATTACGACCTCGAACGTCTACATTACATAGAATACTTTAAATTTGCATTCTATAGTCCCCATGCTGACGCTTCGGTAAGACGCTACGATAACCGAGATGGACCGCGCTTTTCAGTGGCAGAGGTGAACAACGCCGAAAACGGTCGACAACATGATTTTTTAGATGAAGCGGAATCAGCTATAACAACTAATGGCAATGCTGCATTAAAACATGGTGACAGATTCAAGTGTAATGAAATTAAATAATACTAACCCCCAAAAGACGTAGTTTTCTTTCTTGGATCGGAAAAAACAAACTTTTGAAGTAGCTTTTTTTAATTCGTTTGTCGTGATGGCCGATAGATCACTATGCTATTTTCTGTTCGTCTTTGATTACATAAAATTTCAGAACAGAACATAGGACGGCTGTTATCTTTTTTGAGTTCGTGTAGTTGACAGCCACTACCTCCCAGCACTAATTGCATATTGTAGGTACGCCGCTAAACGCATATCCCTACCCTACTATTGTATACCGTGTTTCCTTAACAACAGCAGGATACCTTGTTAAGGTATCGCCCTACCTCGAAATAATTTGAAAGTGAAAGTGACCTGATTTCTGTTAGCAGGCTCTCCATATCACGTCTGTCATTGTTCTAAAAATACTGTGTATAACGAAACTATAAAAATATGCCAGGACGAAGCTTCATATCACTATAGCAGCAATGAACGCGTACTTTAGTGACAGAGTTGCCAAATCAATGTCAAGTTAACAGTTGGACTTACGATAGTTGCGATTAACTTCTGAGTCGCACTAAATTAACTTTAATTCAATTAATTAAAACCAACATTTTCTAAATTAACCTACCAATATTCGTGTCTGCAGGCACAGAGGTGCAATAGTGCTGGTTGAATTTAGTAGAATAAACCGACTTCTGAAGATGCACACGCTTCCTTAACGATTTGAAATAAGATAGTCTAGAGATTATGTTTAACTTCAACTTCCACTGCTGATATTTTTTCCTAGTATGCAATTGGACACATCTAATTTTCTAATTTGGAAAAATTTCCTTGTCAGACAAGCAGTTAGATGTTCCCATACATGAACGCAACGGGAAATTTTAATGGCTCCACATATGAGATACGTGAACGAAAACTAACTTCTATGCATATATATATATATATATAGCTTGACGCTGCTAGCAATGAAGACGCAGCTTCATTCTCAGTTCGTTTGCTGTTATCGTCGAAATAACTGAAGTTTTCATTTCGGTAGCTTTGTGACGGTGTATAACGCTCTCGAGGGTAGTCTCGGGCTGTTGAGTACTGGCATTTGTCGTCTGCCAGCGACGTTTACGTGACGAAGTGGCACTCCTCCGTGCTAGTGATACCTCCCTAACGTCAATTTTATCATGCGGCCCCCCAACGTGTGTACATCTCTCGACTTGAAAATCCTTTGTGCTACAAAAAAAAACAGCCACTACACACACACAGCTAAGTATCATAGTAAACAACAACCAAGCTAGATAAACCTACTACAGGCATTGTCCTGACGGTCATGGTCAGATTCTTCTTTATTGCCTGTGAACTCCAGAGCCTGTAGGGGAAGCGCAACGTGTAGCATAGTATACTGCTATCAGTTATCCTGCAATCCTGACAAAAAATCAAGAACTAACTCCGTATCCCTCAAACTTTTAACGTTGAAGCTCTTGTTCGAATATTGACGACAACAACAAGTAAAAGACTTTTCATAGTGTCCAGTTCGTGGGTTAAAAAGCTAGGTCTAGTTGTAATAATTTTCTTCTATTCTATGGTCATCTGCGATCGAATCGACCACGAACGCTTGATGGACCGGTAGATGTCGCTCTCTGAAACGACTTCATGGCGATGTGATGATAGATGAGTGCAAAAGACTCGCGTTACAGTCGGTCCAGCATTAGCCAAAGCTCGATTGCACCACTTACGAATCTGGACCCTCGACGCTGCTTCGGTGAACCGGCTGGAAGGCATCACGTACCCAAAATGTATTCATGCAGTTATTCTATTATTCATTGGTCGTCGGATATTTGGGTGCAATGCAGTGTCTAGCTGCTACAAGGCTTGATGATCGAGTAGATCAGCCTTGAAGAGAGAGGTCGGTGTGTTAGCCTCTACTTGGCTGTGCGGAATAAGCGGCAGAATTATAAACAGCGATGGAGCAGGACGCCCCGAAGAACGAAGAACTAGATAGAGCAACGAATAGGTCTCTGAGCTATGGCACTAGTGACTAAACCCAATGCCCTGGGCTTGAAAAAAACCGAAGGGACATCGAATGGGTAAATAGGGTGTAGGAGACGTGGTTGTGGCCGCGGTGGTGAAGGAGTCTGACAGATTACTCGCGACGTCAATCGATCAAAGCTGATTTTTTCAGTTTCCATGAGCCAGTTATGTAGACGGCTCATCTTACAAGCACAAGACGGCAGCATATGTAATGCTGAAGAAGTGGGAGACTGAGAATGCCCAAGCGACGGCCAACGACTTAGGCCTGAGGAGTCCAGTGATTCGTGTTCAGTCACGGACATCAGCCACAGACGACCATCGACCGGAATGCGACCAACGGTAGTCATGCATAGCGAAATGCATGTACGGATTAAGCTATTCCCCTTGCATGTTCAAATTACATGGCCGTTTTAATTGTTTACACCGACGTTATTGAATTAGGTGCTGTCATTTGCCGTACTCATACAGATGGTCGTCGTGCTCTCGTCTGGTAGGAATGTTCTTAACTGCGGTACAAAACGTCAGATTTTATACGAAGTAAATATCCCTTATTGAATTTTAATGGAAGTTTCATTCGGACCGATTTCTCAAGGCTGAAAATAATTTGTGTAAGGATGTTCCTTTCTTTGACCTAATTCAGCTGACATTCCTTCATTGCATAGGTCAATCTATCAAACGAAAAACCGCTTTATACGCTGTATCGTTTGCCGAACATACGAGCCACCATCTGCGCGTTTTTAAATCTTTGTTGGCCTTGTGTGGCTTCGCTGTTGTCGAGCTTAGCTTACCACGCTACTTGTAACGTGCCCTCAGAATAGTAGCTATTGCCATTTCGGCCCGATTTTGCAGTCAACAGCAACGAACTGTGGGAACGTCTTATAGTAACTGCTTCTGTCAATGCTGATGGCTACCGTAGGAGCCAGTTGATGCTTCCACCCTAGTGAAGCTTGATATTGCTAGTTAATTCGGAATTTACTACGAGCAGATGCGTGACAGACTCCCGAGGCTGTGACGCACTTTGCTTTGCTCTGTGCTAGTTGTTTCCTGTCTGCACCTCGCTGACGAGACAAGACACCAACAAGCACCGATGCTGCGAACGAAACTGGAGTGGCGATACTAGACCTGTCAACCTGCAGCCGACCCTACGGCCTAAGAGCTGTTACAACAAGGCTTAAGACATGGGCGAGACAAGGGGTCTAACCGGCCGTGAGTCAAGGACAGCTGCCACGCGGTGTACCTCCAGCAATCAAGCCGGGGGCTCGCGCGCTAGCCCAGAGAATTTGGAGATTGATAGAAAGCTGTCGACTCAGGCAACTATAAGTAACTCCAGCCTGAGGACGTAGGATATTGGGGATCAATGATGGTAAAACTGGATCGAGTAACCAATTTAGAAGAACACAAGGAGGTAAATTCATTTTATTACTGTTTCGGCTAACGCAGACTTCTAACAACTGAATGCAAAGTAAAAAAATTGCATTCCAACATTTTTATAGCATATAAAAAAACATTGATATGCCCATCAAACCCTTAGTTCACTGCGGCCTACAACTCGTTTTTGCTGCGGCAAATATGAAACAGCTTTTGACAACCCGTAGTGATACTGTAGTTGCAACAGCTCTGTAGGTTATAGACTACCGCATGGCAAGGTATTTTAAGGTTTCGGTCACCAGCTCAGCCAAACTACTGCCAGGATCATTTGAGCCATTGCGTCGTCTGTCGTTTACCGTTGAGAGGAGAATGTAGTTAGCCTAGCTAAGGGCAGGCCGACTGACGGGCTTCCTTGGTGTCGCCCAACGTTGCCATAGGCCTCTCGTTGCCTCGTTCGGGTGATAAATTGGAGTACTACATGTACTCTCACTCTGTCAACGTCATCTAGTCACCCATTCTTTTGCTCTCTCTGTCAGCTACTCCCTTTCTTCTTCTTCTCGAAGACTTCTGTCATAGCCTCTATACCGTCACACTTTCTAGCTGCAGCCGCCACCGCCGCAAACAGGCCTCGAACTCTGAAGACAATGGCCTGTCTGTCTAGCGCGAGCTACCCCCGACAACCACTAACCCGCTATGCGTAAAGCGGTTCTATCCTGAAATCTCTTCTTGCCTAAGTGATCGTCCCAGCTGCCGAAACTTTCTCATGCGCTATTCGTATTATGAAGGCGACCTTCCTTAGTGAATTTCCGACAAGCGTAGCCCTTTCCTTGCTTGCTTTTGGCTGCCCCCGTTCTCGTTTCCGTTTCTCGGGGGAAGGAAAGGGAGAAAGCGCGAGTGAAAGGAAGAAAAGTAAGAGGTGACGGGGGTGCTTCGGGCTAGCGAAGAGAAACGTCGCAAAAGAGAAATAGGGAGAGTTCGCGAAGCCTCCGCGACATGCCGCTGTGCCTACGAAAAAGGGAAATTTGATGTATGTGTGTAATACCTTTTTCGAAGGTTATCCATCTTAATTCGCTACACACAGACTGGCAGGTCGGCAGGCTTCAGGAAACCGACGATCCGCCTTGTCCTTTCTCCGGAAGCCACCGAGAAAGGTTCTATGTGCTTTTGCCTCGCTTACAGCCGTCGTGGCCGGCGGCAGAAGTATACTTTGGACCCACCCACCCACACGTGCACACACAGTACCTCTGAGTGACACGGATACATTAAACGATGTGCACGAATAGTACGGAAAGAGAAGAAATGCCCGAACAGAGAAAGCGATAGCAAAAAGGAGAGATTATTGAGTCTTGGCTATTACTTTCACACACACACACACACACACATAAACGGAAAACTCTGGAAAATGAAAATGGCAGCTTCTGGTGAGCCGTCGGTTGTACGGGATCGAGCGTTCCCTAGAAGTAGCCAATTTCGAGAATAACTAATCTGAAATACATCTATAAGTCACCTGTAGAGTGAAACTCGCATAAACAGTTCTGAAGGTGGCGCTCACGATCATCTGCCTCTTCGGGCTACTCAAAACGTATTGTCTAATATATTCTACTTAGAAGTTACTATTGAATAATATATTCTACTTAGAAGTTACTATTGAAATTAAGTATGTTTATTCATATTTTCCCCAAGTAGACCGATGTATGTCTCACATCTTCGTTAGATCCTGCCATAGAGACTGCACTGCGCTATGTTGTTCAAAAGCTTCTTTCGACCAGCATGGCGCAGCAGCGTTTGTTAATGTAAAAAAGTGCAGGAAAATATAGACAACAATGAATATCCCGTTTCAAGCAGATAGCTATAGATCCGTAATGGATCACGCCGTTATTTTATCCATTGAAATTTTTTTCCAGCTCTGTTAGTCAATCGGGGATTCCCAGACCTCATCCTCCTATATATATATATATACGTACCACATATGCACATACAGCTATATTCCGTTAGGGCTTATTTCACACTTCTACCAAATACTTATGTAGCTTCAGAGTAATTGCCTAATTTTTTGGCAGATCTGAGTTTTTTTTTTGGCTTCTCTCCATTTCGTTTGCACGACGCGTGATTCAATGCTGCTCGCGCAGTAAAAGCAGAGCGTTACTGTGCCGTAACGATAAGTTGCTTAGTTAGCATACTAGCAATGTAGTCTGCATGTCTTTCTACCACTATCACTAGTGCTATGTTCCGTCAATTTGTTTCGCTCAGGGATTTTGCACCAAAGAAATCAGTCCGAGCATCCACCCACAACGTGTACACGCAGATGCGCACATGCACACTCAGAGATAGATGAATCGTAGGTGGGACGTCGTTGCGTTCCCGTCGTTGCCTGTGTTCCCTTGTGGTGTCGTCCGCTCGGTCGTGGCTCGTTATTCCCTGCTCGTCCTTTCTCCGCAACTGTCTATTGAATAACGCACTAAGATGGCGACAATAGGATAGATCGCTTGCGTTGCCCTCGGGTGCCGGTATTGTTCAGTTATACTACTGCCGACGCGAACGTGCTAGTGAGTTTGATCAGTATTTTCCGCTCTCTATTGCTATGTGCTCTTGGACATGTGCTAACGTCGATGCCTGCAACGGCCAGATCTCGTTGTTGCTGTTATTAAGGACAAAAGCATATGAAAAAAACCGAATTTAGAATCAGAAGCGCAGCCAGATCAATCGCTCCACTTAATATTAGCCTACGAAGCCCGTGCTTGCAACAGTGCTGTCCATTGGAGATCTTTGCGGAGGCTGCCTCTGGATCAGAAAGGGCTGACTACGGAATTAGAATCGCAAAAGCAATACTAATAACAACGAAAAATGAATAACTAGGTATAAACTAAGTTACTGAAATTAGAAAATCACAATAAAACTGAAATAAGGAAGAGATTGCTCCTTGATAAAAACAAACGAGCGACTTCTCGATTACGATTACTCTGTATTGCAGGGGGATACGATAACAGCAGTAAAACAGCATTTGATCCAAGTTCAGTTAACCTCTATAAAATGTCGATCGAATATTCAATCATTTACGATAACACAATAGTAATGTTTTATATAATACAAAGGAAAATCACTGCAATACTTGGGTACATTCTTTAGGTGGGCGGGGTGGTAAGCGGAGGGCTTCGTTACGCCCTGTTAGCTATAGGAAAGTAAGCATAACCTTAAGTTCTAGTTAATTAATACAATCTCTCATCACTGTATTCCAAGTGCAGGCACGTATTTTGCCCTTCACTACACCAAGCTATATTAAAACATCAGATAAAGTATGTTCACCATGATTAAATGCATATAACAGACAATCTCATCATCAGAACATCTTTAATATTAAGCCAAATATTCTCAGCCAATAGCCTCATCCGGCCCAAAGATCTATTTCGAACCACCCCTATACGTAAAGTGCATGCTTCTGTTCATACCATCCGTACTCAGCGCTTTATCTGCTGAGTATACGTATTGTACATAAATACGATATTTCTCTATGCTTCGAGAGTTTTACGTCCGGGTTAGGCAGTTCATCAGACGGCATAAAACGATGTGTGTCTGTGCCGGATTCGAACCTATACCATACCGTATTTATGAGATAAATAAGCTAACCACATATCTATCACGAGGACCTCTACCGTCACAATTCCTTAGCTAAATGGCTTTTGAGAACCAGCAACCTCGATCACATAAGTTAAAACCTTTTTACCTTTTTCCATTAGTGATGAAAAACAGATTTGACTATTAAGGAGGCTTTAAAACGGTTACCTCGAACAATGGTAAATGCAGACTGAATTCATTTGTTGCTATAGTTCGAGTGTGCTTTTCATTAGGTGTAGGAAGCTCTCCATTACTTCCTGACCAACCTAAAACAGCTATCCGGTCTCCCGCCTAATCCCATCCCAGCTAGATCCCGTTCCTAGCTGCGACGGGTCTTGCGACAATCGTCTATTTTGCTTGCGGGGACTCTTACGTGCAGATAATACAAACCATCATTAAAGCAACCATTGCTTATTACCAAATAGCAGAAGACAGACCCTGCAAGAAAACCTAGGCATTCCGAACGAGAAGAGATTCCCAGTGAATCTCCATCATATACCACATACACACGCGTACACAGCGTAATGAACCGGATACGTGAGCACAACGAGTCGTCAAGCTGTCGCCCATCACCGACATTCGTTGACGTCTCCCTCCGCTGGTGTAGCGGGAATAGAAGAATGCCGATCGAATACCCGGAACGGTTTTGCCATCCTGAAGCATCGTGATGACGACACCAACAAGAACGAATACATATATCTTTGTCCAGTTGGCCCATTATGTTGATGAAGGTGGTAATTGTGATGGTGATGATTAATGATAATGCCATATGCTATACGGCAAACGCCATAATACCACAAGAACAAACAGGACGCCGCCCTCACTGCGGACATGACAGGGGGTCAAAGCGGGGATGTACCATATGTCATCAGGTCGCTATCCTGTATTATATATTCGCACTGACATAGGGCAACAAGATAATGTACGACGACAGCAGAACAGACTGGCAAGGGGCAAGCCGGTTGTTTGCCTATTTTCTCGATGGTATCACACTTGAATGAGGAGCAGGAACAGGTCGATTAGAGCTAACAACGGAGGACGGCGGCAGCGAAAAAGCGCTACAAAAAATAAAATTATGGATGAACGAAGTCTTAGCTGGGCGTATCGCATGCGACAATACATACGATACTTGGGACATAGCCTGGCACCGCTTTCAAGCCTGCCTAATAAGCGAACGAGAAAAATGCTTGAGCTTTACGCAGATCTCATTGCTATCTGTGTACTACGGGAAAAATTGGCCAGGTATAGTGATCTACATGAGTTATGAATAGGTTGCATTACCGTCCAAAACGTAGAAGACCATCAAGAAAGCGGGGCGAAAAAATACCGCATTTACATTGTAAAGGGCAGACTCGTAAAAATTACCTATATGTGCATCAACGTTGTACGAACGCATGCCCATTTCACGTATCGTATCTTTTCTCTTAGTTTGCCCATCAGACAGTCAACTGTTGTTGGGTCGTTGTTGTTGTTGTTATTATTGCTGTCTTTGCCCTTTTCACCCCAGATGTTGGGCTTAGAGGCAGCGAGCGCTGAACTCGACTGTTGTCGGATTTCTATTACCGTCAAGACAAGAAGGGTAAAGCATTGTACTTGTGAATTCATGACGTTTGCGATTCTAGCGTTGGTAACATGGCGGAGTGCGTGCCGAAGCGACTGTTTGTAAATACATCTTATGCCGTTTCGGCATTTGTTGTTGACGTGGAATTTTGACGGACGGCGTAGGAGACGTCGGGCCTGGTCGCAGAAGTGTAAGGACTTTTAAGGCGACGAATTTGCTTCATACACATGATGCCTGATGTGAGACACAATGCATTTACACAGTGAGAGGGACGACGTTGCGTCGCGTAACCGACCAGACGACACACTGATGACGACAGACAGCATCTCATAATCGTTAAAACGATATCATTAGCGAAGTTGTAGCCGCAAGTTTGTAAGGTATGCATTAGAGCGTTAGGCCTTTAGGTGCCATGAAGAGCTCAGCAACTGTAGTTCTGCCCAGTAATTTCGGTATGCTTTTACAACGTACTCTGTTTCTCGGTGGTTTCTGAACTCGTTTCAACCTATCAATTTGCAGTCTATCGACTAGCTATAAAGCACGTGACGTGCCGCTAGCAGGAGAATCAGTGTGACGCAAAGTTTCAGTATTGAATCTTCGTCTTAGCAGAATGCTACATCCTGCGTATTCGAGATCCGCGACAATGGTAGAGGTAAAAAAATAGAGCTACGACAATTAAAATATTGCAAATAACAAAAATATCGCTTTTATTGTGTTTGAATTATAAAAGCTCCCTGTTCTACTCACGTTTGATGAGCTTATACCTGATTGAGGTCATTGGTTGCAACAAGGTCAGCCATATTCATAGGACATGTTCTTCGGTCTTGCAGCAGCCCAACCTATTTACGTCTAATAAACAAGAAAATATGTTTTTGACGGCCTAGCAACTCGGTGTTTGATAGCAGTGCAGATTGGGCTGCTGTATGGCCAATCTTGTTGCTCAACGCGCGCTGTTCTTAACGGAACAGGGTGATGGGGATTCTCAATAACAACTCGCTGTTCCAACGGTCAACACATGCGTTTTTTTGTTGTTTACCATCAAAGTTGCAGCACTCCTCTCTCTTTTCGTTTGGCAGCACGTACCGGAAAAGCGATCGGGTGTCGCGTCGCGTTCTAAGTAATTCAATCGTACCGGCCTACAGGCAAGAGTAATTCAGCACTAATAATATTCTGTTTTGATTTACTGTACACGTAACAAATAAATGGGGATCGACAAGATAACTAGCTCGTACATCACCATTAGCAACAACGACGACCAGGTGAAACATCATAAGGCTGGGAGGCAAAACGATATAATAATGATTGCATAATAGAGCGCGTCTGCCATCAGCGTTGCGATCATCGACGACAAAGCTCGATTCAGGTCCCCCCACTCTGTCCGATGGCATTGTTACTGCTGCCGTTGTTGGATACGGAGGAAAGAGTGCAGGGGTAACATTGTTTTTTTTTAATTTGCATAAGAAAATACACGGGTCCATTGGCCAGCGCAGTAGTGCCTGTCTAGGGATAGTAAGACGAGCTGTTCCCGACAAAACAATAGCGAACGGCAGTGAAGGATGCTGCTAACATAATGCCCTGTTAAAACAACTATTGTGTTTCGCTTGTAGTTCTATAGAGTTGTCGCGTTGCTCGCACAAGGGTACGCATACATTATATCCTTACCTACAGGCATTTTCGCATGGGATAGGTGATGAGCTCTAGGGTAATTGTCTAATAAAAACAAAATAATCACTGGAAGGTCATTGTCAATACTAATCTTTCGTTGTCGATCAATCGACATACAGGCGATGTAAGCTCCCGGTTTCCCTATAATTTTTCACCTTCGACTGCGGGTTTAATCAAGTGGGAAGAATTATAGTTCGGCGTAGGCTATAACTTACTCGTTCAGTCTTTTAAAAGGAGTACAATGTTTAGAGGTCTATTCTTTTTCGATACTACCGCAATATCAAATACAAGCATATTAATAATATTAAATGTATATCCTTGGATGCAACGCCCTCTGCACATCATCGAATATACTCGTAGCGGTCTATTACGTGTAGCAGATCCCCAACTTATTTTATTACATAGAAATAAACAGTTAACAAATGCACATGTGGACGAGATTTTTCCGTTGTGGATCACTGTTCTGCCAAAATATTATTAACATTGGAAAATATTGTTTGTCTACTCAACGTAATAACAAAAAAAAAGATTGCATGATGGAGCTTCGCTTTTAATACGGTATCCATACCGTATCGTTATGTGGCTTAGATTCAGGTAATGAATACCATACCAAAATCAACAAGCCTATCTACATATATGTATGTGCAGAGTAATCAAACCATATAGACATACACATATGCTGAAAAAAAGGCCGAGAAAATAGCAATCCAGCAACGCCAGTATATAAATAATACGGTAGTCGAAATATTATTAATAAGTGGTCAACAGGATGTTTTGTCGAGTAAATGTTGAATCAACATTTACATCATGTACACATCGCTGTACTAGCATCAGCAGGACCCTTGCCTACACGGGCCTTATTAGTATATGTAGGTATATGTGGCATTAATAAAAAATCATCGGCACACAATCATCAACAGCCATCATATACATATCATCCAAAGGTCATTGAATTAACCCACAATTACTAAACCCTCCAGACGTTCACTGAATATTGTTTTTGTCATTATTATAATTATTATTGCAGGACAACTGTAGTGCCGCGCACCAGTGATAGTCATATATATATATATATATATATATATATATATATAGAAGATTTCAGAACGTTTAAATATTGCTAATTATCGTTGCGAAACAGCGAGTTAGCAGTACAACGTTTAATTTCCACGTTTCCTGATTTCGGCAGATTTGTGCCTGCTATGCATTACTTTGCAGCTTTTTCTTGGCTCATTATTTTGTCCTTTCAACATGTTTCAGTTAAGGTGCACGGTATGGTAAATAGCGGGGGAGTTCGAATCCGGTCAATACGATCGTCGTATGCGGCATTGGAAACTCAATTAAGGAATAGTCCCAGACAGGGCTTCTCCTGCATTATTTAGACAATAACGACCAAAAGGCTTATTACTTTGGACACGTGCTAATGCGTCCATTTTCTGGCTGTCAGAGACGTTTACTAAATAACACACACATAGTGAAAGCTACATCCTGAAACAGCCTCACTTCTTTCCGTTTTCGTCCCTTTCTTATTTAGCCGTTATTCCGTGGTTTTGTTATGCCGTATTCGGACCGGCGACGAACGTGCAGTCAGGGCCAGCGGCAGCGTTTGCGCGTCCTGTCGCTGATCGACCTGCTGCTGACAGTGATGGCAAAGGCCGAACTCATGCTCGTAAAGATAAGGCGCTCGTGTACGAGGTACGTAAAACAAGCGACGTTTGTTTTGTCTTCATACATACTCGCTATTCATCACTATGTCTCGTGTCAACATGTGATGTTCTACCAGAATATAGAAACGTCCATGTTCATCTCCATACACAACACAGATACTCAGACGCACACACACACACACACACACACACATACAAATAAACACGAAGGTGGCGGCAACCAAGGCCACACAGAAAGCAAGCTTGTGCAGGCGTTAAGGCTTTGAATCGACGTATTTCTAAAATAGCAAGAGAAATATGGAAAGCGAACGGGGGCGAGTCATGCCAGGGATTCCGCTTCTCACGAGTATTACCGCCCAAAACGTTTTTCTTAAGCACAGTTTATCCTACTTGCTTTGTGTTCGAAAAATAACGCGTTTTCCCTTGTACAGCCACCGCTGTAGTTCATACTTGAAATACCTCTTTTGGTTTGTTCTCCTGCACATTTTTCTGTCATTCTAGTGTGCTCCTCGTGTCGTAAAGAAGTCCCCATAACGTTAATAGCGGGAACACTGCAGCGATAAAAATGCGTCGGTAATAAAAAGCACATGTTGCTATTGCTGCTTCTTATCCCGTATTTTTTGAACAACGAACCGACGACAGCTGGACGGGAAAAGCCGAACCCCACTTCGCAGGAGAAAAAGGCCCCCGGGAAGTCTGAACGACACTTCCATCTTTACGCCTTTGTATATTTGTATCGTGTGCGGTAGAGCCGGGAGTGCTTCAGTACTAAGAGAAAGGGAGGCGGGATTCTAAGAATGGTAGCGACTGTCGTTTTCAGTGCAGGACACAATAGAAAAGCTATCTGTCTGCTAAAGAATAGCATGCAAAATTTTGCGTTTTACATTGTGCAAAATGCGATACAGAACATAGTGAGGCCAGCGAACCAGCACTCGTCGAGGACAAATCGGCCGATGAATGGTTTCGCCGTCTGAGGACTGCCCCAAGCGAGAAGAGACGAAATGCAAGTGACTGTGTTGACGCGGACGGCGTTGCCAAAAAAAAAACGACAAGACACGAGTGCGGTGGCAACGAAGTCAAGCAGGGGTCGAAGGGAATAGACGGCCGTTCTGCCTATCGTCCCTTCAGTCGGAGAGCAAAATGCTGTGATGGACGGGCTTCGCTTTCTTCTCTGCCTGCCTGTCTCTACGTCGTTGTCCGTCTGCTATAACTGATGCTCGTACCGACTAACGTACAGAGTAAGGGATAGTATAGAGGGGAGGGGAAGAGGTTCGGTTGCATAGAATTCACAAGCAACGCCGTCAGACAGTGCGGGCGAATCCCTATGTAAAGCGGGCGAGTCAAGAACACTCGGCGGGGGGCAGTCGGTGAGCCAGTAAAACAGTGAAACAAAGATACGTTCTGTCATTTCTCCAAAATATTAGGTAACACGTTGGTGATTGTCGGACTCACTGGTTCTATTGTGAATAGGACAGATAGCGTGATATGAAAGATGCAAAGCGGTCACAACGCTGTGCACATCAAAACCTGTGCTGGCTACGAATATCATTTGGCAAGGACACGATGAAGGGGGGGGGGGGGAGGTCGAGAGCTTCACCGCCCTTAGGCATGCGTGGGACAGGCGTGAGGCAAAGGACCATCAGTACGCTAGTAGTCTATTTATGATCCAGGAGACTGTGTGCGTGTTTACGCGGACACACGTTGTCCATACATGTCATCGTTGTTGCCATCGCTTAGCTATTAACATACGGCCACAGTTGCCGCGTGTATTCTGCTAGAACAGAAACGGGGTGTTCGGAGCTACAAATATCAACCCTTCATGAAAACTAACTGAGAGGGGCCATAATGAAAGAGTTAATAACAAAGGCGTCGACGCTTTGTTCCAATGGTTACTTTCCAAGATGGGTCCATGAAAACAATCGAACCGCAGACAATTGTTAATTGACAACAATTGTTGATCACCTCGTCGAACTAGGACATTCAACAAATCAGTCAAACCGTGTACTATAAGATAAGCGTATTTTGGTAAGGGATGGTCGTCAAATGCGGGGCAGACATATGGCGACTGAACAGAATTTTTACTTTCTGCGCTTACCTAAACGAATCTTAAGTGCTGTACCTGCGAAAACTGCTCGACCGACGGTAGAGCTTTAATATGTTTACGCGATGGACTACTGCGGATATTCAATTAGAATGATATATTTGTGTGCCTCTATTCCCATTTTAAATATTTCAATTATACCTGTACAATTATTGCATTTACAGTAAGTATAATAAGGACTGAGTGAACCTTCGAATTGGGTAAAATATACGCAACATCTCTTAATTTTTGCTTATGAATCCCTGCGCTAACGCGATAGTTATCCATATTTTGCAATAGATACGAACGACATATATTCAAAACGCTGCCTAATCTTGTCTCTCTCTCTCTCTCTCTCTCTAGTCGAACCCGACACTATTGGGAAGCTTTTTTTAAAAATTTTATAAATTTGCTTTGGAAATGCAATTATAATGTTTCTGCAGTTTAGTTTGCCTGTCTTCATTGTTAGTTTAATGTTAATTTAGTTATTCTATCACGGTATCGTGCCGACGCTCCAAAAATTGTAAAAATTACTAGAACTTTTTTTAATCTATGTATGTATCCTACATACATACAGACTTAGAAAGGTCGAATCGATCAGCAAACATTTTCTATCTGAATCATATGACGAGGGTTTTGTCGAATAAAAACAAAATCAGATTTTGTCACTGAATATGATTAACATTACAATTGTTCCATTTTAGATATGCACGCACAGGTCAGGGTTTCATGACGTGCATGCTGTGCATTGCAAACTTGTAGAAAGCGTTCACAGTCTGAGGCTTCCTTTCGAAATAAATAGGCCCGCCTATACAATTCGGTTACCTACAGGTACACTCGTATCGAAACACAGAGCAAACAGCATTAAATGAAACTATGCATATTCACCCGTCACAGAAATGGCCGGACAGTCATATCTCATTAATCAGTTGCTCAGGTCCACGGCATGACATTCAAATACTGTGCAAAGATTGTGCACGTTTGCTTAAGACATCGAGATGCGTCGAAGCGTCGTAGGTAGCGTGAAGAGCTTAGATGTAAGTATATAATTTTCTTTTTAACTATGGTCGCTAATCAAATACCGTGCTATAAAGCGGGCCCATAATGGATTTCAGCTTTCGAGAAGTCTCTTACATTAAATGTTAAAAAAAGAACGCGCATTCGCTGGCGCATTCATACTGCAACCGAACTCAGTACTTCCCCATTAATCTCCGAGAGCCGAGGCTCACACAAAGCCTCAACGAATCGCTCTAGAGTAGGTTTGTTTGGCGACAAAGTCGAACAACACATAGAGGACGCTCAAGAAGCCAAGCGTATCGGCTTCTCATAGCGGCACTTACGTTATACAGGAATGGGGAAGAGGGAGTCTTGCACTGTCATAAGTAGTTAGAGGAGCAGCAAGACGTGTTGAAGTCGCAGATGCGAAAAGAGCAAGAGGAACTTCGTGCGTTTACCAAGTGCGACAGATCTTTTGTTTTTGATGTTATTTTATATGTTTTGTAGGGCAACTCCTGCTTTAAACTTTGCGATATCTATAATGTTCGAGAGTATAGTATATGCTACGATTATCAGCTTTGGGTTTCAAACGTATGCCCTTCTATCTGGACAAGTAATCAACATCGCATTCAGGTATAAGTTTCTCTCAATTTCTAGACTCGGATAGTTAGGGCCCTTCTTAGCATCGACTCTATTCACGCTTGGCTGAAAATTCTAGCTAGTCACGCTGACACAAATAGCCAATGAAAGAGGATTCGTGAAGCCATAACGATTAAAAATGCACTTGCGGCTGGGCACAACTCGTCAGCACATTTATTATGGAAGATTAAAGGAAACGAAATGCAGGTGTGCCCTCTGCTTAGACGTGGCCGGTTCTAGCTTAGGTTCGTCTCTTCGAGGCCCACGTCCCCGACAGAGTTCTGCATGCCCTAGCCGTTTCTAGCTGCTTTTTTATCTGGCGGCCGAGTTAGGTCCGTCGGCCGAACACCTAGCACGAGCTACAATTAATCTCCCAAGAAGTTCCAGACCCTTCATAGGATATCTTTCACAATTGAGAACAGTTACTATATGAGACCATACAGATGACACTCCGGAGGCTGCACTGTGGTTAGCAGAACAGGTCTGTAGCATATGGCCTTAGCGCTGGCAGCACGGTTTTATAAAGGCGATACTAAAAAGCGCGCTATTTCTATATATCAAAGTACAGAACGAAAGCGTCACATGCCAGTTCAGTTTATAACAATTATTTCTGTACTGCGAGAAATAACGTTCATATCTAAGGTTAAGACGAAGAGAGCCAAATGTTACGGGTATACAGAAAAAAGTTCCTCAGAATACTCCTAGGCTGAATAAACATATTTTGACTAATTTGTCAAGGTCTAGGCATATTCATTAGCTTCGCTTAAATCCTATCTGTGACGGATTACGAGCAAAGATTGTCCGGACGTGGTCAATATACTGGACGTTTCGTGCTCGACGGCGTTAGGACAAGTCATGCAAGTATAGGTTTCTCAAAAATAGGCGCATCCATAGGAAGTCTAGCTTTTTCCTAAAACCGTTGGAAAAATCATCAAAACCCACAGACGTGTATTCCTTAAACTGCGTTCAAAAAATAAACGGAAACCGTAGCACAGTTTAAACGACACTTTACATTAGGGATCTTCTAGCGAAACGTGTAACATTCTTCACCTCTCTATATGGTCGTGTGACATTCCGAACAGCCAGTGGCTTTATACTAAAAATACTTTGAGGAAACGCAAGACAAAGCCAAATTCAAAAGATCCAAAACGTTCACTGGCGAAACTGGTTTTCGCCAAAAAAAAGCCTTTAGCCAATCCTTTTTTATTTATAGAAAATTTTCACCACAGATGAAATACCGTTGACGTTATTTTCTCCCAGAAAGCTTTAATTTCAGACTTTATATTGTTGTAAAAATATATTGCTTTTACAAAAGAATGCTGACAACACTCGACGCTAAATGAAATTTAAGAGCAAGAGGCTTGTATACGGAGAGGCATTGCTCGTGCACATCTGCAGATTTTTCCACAAGTTCCATTTTTGTAGGAAAAATATCTACTTTTATTTAAATACTATTGAATTAGATTTTTTTTTATTGGAATTACTACTCCGGATAGAAAATTAATTTAATGAATAATAAAAGATTGACTTATACCACTATGACGTTCAAGCAATTTCTTCGAGAGTTAATTGACCTTTTGCCTCGTCTTTTAAACTTGCTACCTCCATTCACATCTTGTTGGGTCACACAAGTTCCACCCGAACCATGAAATTATCAACGGTATCACACTCTTCCATTGACCTGGCTCTAGCTAGGAGACAGCAAGCAAGTGCCGCTTGTCAAACCGGCCCTCTTGTCGCTTTCTCTATTCGTGTACTTGATGTCCCAGCATCAGACCCCTTAAGGCATCTAGTGGTGTGGGGGAAATTTCTTTGACGAATCGAGCAAGCGGACAGACGAAGGAGCGGATAAGAGATCCCACCTCGCCCTTTGAGGCGGCATCGGCGTCAAGCTACGCTCGTATATATATTAAGTCGAATGGGTGTGTTGTCATACATCTAGAGCAGGCTTTCACGGCCTCTATGTGGTCTATAGTAAGTACAATATCCTTCCTCCTTTCATCGCCATCGCGAAGTGTCGATCTTCTCGGAACGGAGAAGAACATGAGACTTGTTCCCTGCACCCTCGGTCTTATGCCTATCCTGTGTGCGAAGGCTTCGTCTATCTTTCTCAAAATTACCCTGTCAAACCAGGAGGCCACTTTGATCGTCGGTTTGATATGAACGCCATCGCTACGTCATCAAAGCCCCCGCAGGGTTGCGTCAACTATTAACATGAGGTTAGAAGCGGGACTTTAGCGAAGACAGGAAGATTGAGAAAAGTGCTTGAGCACAGAATTTATCCATCGTCGAACTTAGCCGGGCGGGCTTTTGGAGCAGCATGGAACTCCAAAGACGTAGTAGTTTCGGTTCAGCGGACATCAAAAACGCCACAAGTCATTATCACCTATTTCGAACTGCTTTACAGGTGCCATCAACAGCTTCTGTAGTAGGTTTCGGTGACGTGAGTTGATAAATATAGAGACAGGCACCTTCCTAAGAAGAGAAATATGAATGTGTTTCTGTTCGGTTGAAAATCACTGGAGGTGCTCTTCGTAAGTGGTGTTTAAGGAACGCTATCATGTAAATAGGTTTTGCGTCTATCAGATGAAAATCTTTATAATTTTGTCACATGACGCAAAATGCAGTTAGTCCGCGGAGACGATTCAGTCCTCCGGCTTCAACCAGTCTCATGAACGTACCCCTTACACGTTGAACATGATTATGATACTGTTGTTTATCATATCAGTGTGTTTCTTGATTAACCTGTTCCGTCCTATAAGAAGTAAATATAACAGTAACAATACAGAAGTGGCCTTCTAATCAACTGATACACACCAAACGCTGTTGATCATTTAAACAGCGATTTGGACTCTCTCTTCCTTTATTGAAATTCTTTTTTCACGCATGCTCCTTCATTTTTTTCGCTCCATTGTACCACCAGTAGAGGTCGCTAATAGCTGACCTTAGGTGTCGCCCCCCACTGAGTGATTCTGAAGCACCAACGGAATTTCCATCACTAGGTTCATCAACAACTATGATAGTATTGCCACTGATTGGAATGGCTCCGGCAGCGAAAATTCAATGACGACCGGCGAAGTTTTTACAACGGCTACGTGGACGAATAGAGGCAAATCTGATTTATCTTCTATGACTTTCTGCTGCTAATCTAGACTGCTATTATCGAGCTGTCCCAGTTTCTGTTTTTACGCCATTCTTTTCTTTTTGTCATCTGCAGATAATTATGTGTTCGTCGCGATTGTCGTCGCGACACTGTGTTGAAGAGTGGACATTGGTCGACAGAGTACCCACTCTGGATGCGTCGCCGACTCGGCGCTACGAGCGACGAGTCTCGCCCATGTCCTACCTGGTGGAGGTATGGTCCCTTGAAAAAGGGGCGAAAAACTCTAAGATATCACGCGCAAGAAATGCATCGAGAGACGCGACGGAAACCGGTGGGGTGGGAGGACAGGAGGCGCCCAAGAAAAGAAGAAGTGAGAGGATGAAAACTTGATATACACGGAGACATTCATAGAGACAGCAAAGTGACCGGAGAGAAAGACAGAGAAGGAAACGCGGCGTGCATAAAAAGGACAAGCGATGAAAAGGAAAAAAAAGACTCAAACAAGATCTGTCGGTGGATATTGTAGTACACGAACACAGATAAATCCATTGGGATGTTTCAAAGGAGCTTGTCCAAAGCTCGCGAACAATATCCGTTCAACCTATCTCAGAGTCAAGCAGTATATTAGCCTAGCATCAGCCATTGTTAGTGTGTGGGATTATGTTCATGGAAGAACTGTTTGTTCTAGTGTCTGTGTGCCGATGACCAGTTTCGAGTGTCGAATGTATAATGATATCCTTGAGTCTTGTGTCAACTGGGGTACAGGATAGCAAAGAGGAAGTAGAAGACAATACGAGGAGGGTACGCTCGTCAGTGGACTGAGGTATTCGATGGTACTTGAATACCTCAGTCCACTTACGATGTCAGCGTTTCGTCCGAGAAGAACAACCACCGTTACCGTGTTCCTCTCTAAGAATCTTCGTGTTAACAGAGCAAGTGTTGCGGTGATGTCAATATTCGGAAGTGTTAAATGATAGGCAATACGTTTTCCGCTCTAGTAAGGTATCTCACGCACATCAAGAAGTGGGTGACGTGGAAAATGCATAACAATATCTTCTTCTATTTAGCCCTTTACTAAAAATAATGACAACGTAAACAGAAAAATAAAATTAGTAGAAAATTATATTGACCGACTCACCTAGTGCTACTTAAGGTTTATTTTTCAAAGCAACAAAAAAATTATCTAGGGTAACAGACCTTGTTAACTTAGCAGACAAATTGCTTAACTGCACTATGAACCTATCTGATTCGCAACTTGTGTAGAATTTACTTGCCAGTCAATCTGTTTGGAAGTTCTATAAGATGTTAGCTGCTATGGTATGTTCGGTTGGTCCTATCCAACATACATCTATAGTCTATTTTTAAGATCTATGCAGATTTATCCTATTAGATTTACTAGTATAAGAACTGAATGATGTTCTAAAGAAAGACTTGCCATAGCTGTGTGCGGTATCTGTGGCAAACGAGAGTGCAATACAAGGACAAATCCAACTGCCCAGGGCCGATCCAGTTCTAGCCGAAGAGCTTAGCGATATTAGCAGGAACGGCCGGCAGCGTTGAGAGCATCTTGTCACATCCGCTCGAAATACTGAGCCACGCTCCTGTCTTGTGCTCCCTTGATATCGAATCACCCCGTATCTGAACTGCGAGATATTACGACGCGTACTATCCAGGAGACCTAACTGAGCTCACTTGATTCCTTGACGAAAACTAACGAAGAACAAGTCTACGTTGCGGGGTGTCAGTCTTAATATGAAGCACCGTATTTCATGATTTTGTCCATCGATTGCTGGCCGTGTAATCTGTTGTACCAGTGAGATATGACCTACGATATCTGTGTCCCTTATGGACGGGCAGATAGACAAACGTGTAAGACATATTGCTTGTTGCAATGATTGCAGCCGCTGCCATTCCCGTATAAGTGTTATTTCATGCACCAGAATCGGTACCCTTTGCATACGACTATAGTCGTTTCTAATATTGTGCCAAGTGGAATGAACACGAAGTCTTCAATTGAATTCGTGCTATTACTAAGCCACTTCGCTCACAATTCACAAATTTAAAAACAAATTCTCTTTTGAAACAACAATATTTTAAAAATCGAGCACAGTAACCTCGTGCGTACCAAATAATAGATAATACGTTTCTTTCTCTTTCAGAGACGTTTCTTTCTCTCAACTACGTCGGTTTGTAACCGCTAAACCGTAAAAGCTTGACTATTTTATTGGTTTCAATAGTTTCATATATGGATGCCTTCAATTCGAATTTTCATAGAAAATTCCTAACGTTTCAATCACGCTGACTGCCCAATAAAGCTAATTTTACATTAATAAATACCAAAAATTGTCCCGTATCATAATTCTCGTTTTTTAACGAGGTAATAACAGTGTCTACATATCAGAGATTTAAAACAATGTTATAAAGAAGGTACTTCGATCTACAGGTAAAGACCAATCACAGATACATCTTGCACTATGCCGATTTCTGTTTCACCATTTTCCATAGAGCGGCTAAATTTTCGTCGTTAGCTTTCTAAGAAGAAAGAAATGGTTGCTATTGTCATATTTAAGTTTGATATATAGGTCACCGTGTCTAAAAGATCCCTCCCTTCATACGTTCTACCTGTTTAATTAGTAAATTGTTTCTGTTGTGAAGTCTATGGTAATAATCGTATTTGTAATGGCCTCATTAAAACGTTTACCTCGGTTCTATTTTTCGTTAGTCGGCTTCATATACGTGCGCCCACGGGCGTAAGGCAACCTTAAGCTTCAAGTAAAAACAACCCTTTAGGAGAACGAACGATTGCCGAATAGGTGTAGCGGTGTCTACGCTGACTAGGCCTTTTATCGCCACATGCACGCCTTAAAGGCTCATGTCTCAGGCACAGTTCTTTTAGCCAGTAAGGCAAATATGCTCAATGACTAGGTTCTGCTGAATTTGCCATGGGCTAAAAGTGACACATAAACTACGCGGCTACAAATTCATGATTCGTGCTCATTTGCATCTGCTACTTTTCTCCTTTTTTAAACAAGACTATACCAATTATAAGGTTCGTGTAGAGTTGAATAGACGAAAATTTGGACCGGTTGCCCTCGCTGGACTCGTGACAGCTTTAAATCCGCGCATGATTTTTAATCTCGACTCCCACCTGTAAGTGTTTTCGTTTATAACATTACGTGTTAGATGTTGTACAAGTCTCTAATTGATAGAACTTGGCAATCGCTCGGTGAATCCTCGAGACAACTCTTCAACAAGCATTTTTTCGGTCTCGAGGAACTTTGTATTCTAATTTTTATTGCATTTGTACAACCTATATTTTTTACAACGTAATAGAAAAAACGTTAGCTTCCATGCTTCTTTGAACTATGCGAAAATAGAATGCCCAGTAAACGTACTTCTACAGACTTAGCAGGAAAAAGACTTTCTACGGATAAGCTTTCCCTATAAGGCGACCTGTGTATATACGTTCTCTCTATTTAAAGAATTAAAAATCGACCCGTATTGGATATGACAAAGTAGAGCAATCGCAAAAATTGCTTTTTACAAACTTTCTATGTCCGTGGGTAAGGCGTAATGTTGCCCCCCAGTGTGGACCATCCCCACTTATGAATCTCGGCATTTACTACAGAAAGATATCAATTTCGACCGTTACACATATGTACACGTTTTACAGTTGATGTTATCGTTGCTATTACGTACGGTTGGGGCAATGCTTAGTTTAGCTTCGAAGGGTCGTTCGTCGAAACTAACCGTGAGCAGGCCACTAAATTAAGGCTTTAACCATTTCGATCCAAACAGATGCGTTCATCAAAGGCCGACCAACTACGGACCTGGGTCAAAAAGGTGCCAACAATCACTGATTGAGAGCATTCGACTATTGTCGTCGAAGTAATTAGTCGGTCAGGGTCATTTATCATCCTTTCACACTCTACATACCGTCCTTCCCAATTTCGAACAGCTACGATAAAACGGCGCTTCGAAGCGTATACGTTCGATACACTAACAATAACAATGCAGTGAATTAGTTAGAAGAATTCACTTCGCAGCGCTGATATATAATATCACGCTGAATATAAAAGGAGCAAAACAGGTCGTTTGTTCCATACGAGTCATACGGAAATGCGTCCGGGTGGCCTAGCTAAAAAGAGGCGATACAGACATTTGTCGCTGTTTATCGTCTAGGCCACCTTAGAAACAGTGAATCAAGGGATTTTTTTACAAAGCGTGTATATCGAAATCTATTGATCTTGTCGTTGTGGAACGTCGTTCGATAACCAGACGGCTAGGTGGTTTAGCCACACTCAAGTTTAATTTTATATTCGGTTGAAGCTTCTCTGCACACTCAAATGTACGCATTATATGTCTAGCGTTCATCTCTCAAGGGAAAATTTAATCACTATGGCTGTGCTAATAGGAGAAACAACGACAATGATTGTATGGTCTTACGAAACAACGAAAATAAGCGTTGTCACAGGGTCACGCACTTACATATCTGTTAATTTGTCAACAATTGTTGCGGTTACAACTTTCTTTAGAAATGCCCCTCGTCTATCGTCTAGTTTCTCTGAATGTTTAATCGCCTTGTCCCTTGCGTACTCGTTCTCGCGCTCAATAATGCGAGACATCTCTTACGAAAACAGAAATGAGTCATCGGACCATTGTTTCCGGTTGCTGTTATATTCACTATTATGATCCTCCGCCTTTTGCTCATTGCTATTTTATTTCAGATACAATCATTGAATCTAAATCGTAGAATCAATTTGGTGACGATAAATTTTTCCTGTGTCATTTTTCTAGTCGCTTCTTGTTTTTTTCGCATCGAGGCGTCGCTTTCAGACGTCCATACTGCTGTTGTTTGTATCTTACTCTATAGATACTGTAGACGCAGATGCCGCGGCTCAGTGTCCCGGTATCTAAAGGCGTTGGCAGATTGTTAGCACATCGGGTCGTCGCTAACGGCAACGTCATAGTCGTCCTTGTCGATTATGTAATTGCGACCACCGAAAATTATGATTTATTATTTTATAGCGATGTATAGTATCTGCCTTTGGGTCGCCACTGATTTGTTCACTGGTAAACGCTGCATTCTGTCTATCGCATCAATAGAAAGGGCTGCATAAGGTGCAGCTGTATAACAAGACCGCGGACGTGTTTCTCTTTGGCTCACAGTTAGCCTAACACCAAGATCCTAAACGATAAATCGGCCTATTCGATAGATGCGTTAAGACAGACTCTTGACAGGCGGCAGACGGGCAGAAGAAGTGAGAAGAAACGAAAGATGATACGGTTATGTATGTGTTTACAAAAGCGAGATAATGCGAGGTTTCGTATGTATTTTTATGTGCGTACATGTATTTACACAGATCGACGTACGCACAGACCGATAGACAATGGTATTTAGTGATCATATGATCGATCGATTAGTTATATTTGCCACTATAATGTGCATTAATATTTGGAGCGATGGCGTCAGCCGGGAAAGTGGCCTCGGAAGCTGCGAAAATAACGGCGGACCAACGCAGATCTACCTTACATCTGAACGACCAGAAAAGCCGGATCCGTTAACGTACAACAAAATAATGATGTTACGAAATAGAATCAGCAGCGTAATGTTTTTTGAAAGCCCCTGTTCGACTGTAAATGAGACAGGACGGGGAAACTCAAAAATATTCCTTTTATTCGTACGTCTATTTATATGATATGTTGGCATTTTTAGTGACCGTCCTAGGTTAGGTAACTACGCTTACTGTAGCCGCAGTTGGCGGCCTCCCCGCTGCGCAGCAAACATAGGACCTATAATACAGTACGTTTGTATAAGGGTGCTTTTTGATCAGGTCGTCGTAATGCTCGCTACTCATTGGCGGTAATCTCTTAATTGTCAATAAATAATGCGTAGGACAATAGTGCAGATATTGTACAGATTGAGAAGTATCAGTAGCAGGCAAAGTCAATTAGAAGTATTAGTGTAGTAGAAAGAAGAAGACAGAATTTTACCAATACCACCATAGCTAATGTGGCCACAATGAGACCTATATTCCGACAAAGGTAATAAATAGAAAGACTCGTTAATTTTTTTTGACGTGCTATTCGTATCCGACACATCAGCCCGCGACCAGGATTTAAGATGCTGTGGACGGGATGTTTTCGTTGAATTGTCCTAAAGCTCGCGAAGATATATATGCAATGATACTATAATATCTCGTATATTTCCAAGATCTCTAGAGAATGTAAGGGAGCATGTAATACTCGTACGTTTACAACAGTGTGCTTCTTATAGCGCATCTGTACTCCTGCAGCGTCTGACACAGTGTGGGGTATTAATCAAAATAATTAGTTATATCTATTACCTTTCGTCTCTATACGTTGGTGGTAATTAAATAAACACCTTCGGTGTTCAAATAGATCCACCTTTTACCGTGACTTTACATTTTTACCTACAGAGACCTGCGCTATTTTATATGGACCCTGTATGTTAACAGTGCAGGTTCGTTGGGGAAGAAACCCGTTGCCGGTCAACTAGCTAATTAGATAGCAATCTTCCCTTACTCACTGATTATATAGCTAAAGATTTATGTAAATTTACTGCAAAAATGAATTACGACGCGCTCAATATTGCCGGCTATACAGACACGTACACGTACCCATTTTAATGGCTTCCTTCATCGGACGAAGCACGTTCAACAAATCCCTGTCTCCTCTCATTTCGATTTGTTGATATTGGCAAAAACGAAATTCCCGTACCGTTCCGAACTATGTATGTAGTCATTGCGTATCGCCTACGTGACTGATGGATCTAAGGTACCCAATACGCGCGCGATATTGAGCCGCTGCGCCGTGTATACATAATACATTCTAAGCTGATTCGTAATACAATAAGTACGGTGGAGCTGGGCCGTCGTTGAGTCTTCGCCATTTTCCTTTTTTTTTTTTTTTTTTCAGTGATTTGGGCGCGTTTTCGATAATTTGGGCAACGACTGCGCCAGTAGCAATGGAGCAGTCGATAGATTCGATCGCGCTATTACGCATGAGTACCTCGAAATATGATCAGAGAGTTGTTATGGGCTTAGCTGTTATTGTTATGATAATTATCAATACTATGGCCGTAATTGCCATAATCACCGGCGTCGTGGCCTGATCGGATGGCGTTGTCGCTGTAACCATGACTTTGACTTCTCGCAGGTACAGGCGGCCTTTTTAATGTATACATTATAAATGGCCTACATTGCTTTCCCGCTCTGGGTTCGAGCCGGCCTTTTTAGCGAGCCCATCCGAATGGTGCTCTGTATTTTAAACCGGCCATCGATCGGCCAAAGTATTTAATAGACATGTTTCGCCTGACGGCGTCTATATAGGGCAGGCAGGTATATTTGTGTCCGTATGCTGATTCATACGATTCGGAAATTTCATTGCTACGGCTAGCGCTCCGCTCCGACGATAATTAACGATGCCGCAAATTTTCTTCAGATATAGGTAGGGTGGCCAAATGAAGGTAGGGATCACTCGGATCGCGTAGATAATTTGTAGTACGTGAATAATCATTATTGATGTTCTGGGCAACATATTTATATAATAAGTCTAATAGTTGAAAAAAGAATATATTTTTATTATCATTGGCTTTTTTCTGCTAGTTTTGTAGAGAAGAAGGTGCAAAAATGAGCGCCTAGCAAGATCAAGTATTCGCTAGAAGAATATGACCGTATATGATTTTTCATGCCACCCTCAATAATTAATTATTTATGCTGATCTACTTCTGTGGGATTTACCAAGCTAGCTTCCGCATGTTCGGAGAGTTGATAATATATTTTTTACTACTACTTTGACATATAACAAAGAAATTACTGAATGTTTGTGGTATAATTCACTAACCCAATTTTCATCATAGTGCTGATTATTATCTACCGACTATCATTCGTTAGAAGTGTTTTCTTTTTTTTCTGAATTTCAGAAATGTCTGTATCGCAATAGGCTAAATCTGCTCAAAATATTTAAATATTCTTGATCATTCGAACTCTTACCAAAACGGTAATAGTTTCCTGAGTTTACCTTCAATGCACGATAATGCTATTAGGTGTCGATCGTTTTTCCCGTCAACTTCAATTGCACTTCTGCCACTTCGGCCATCGTCATCGTTACCGCCTGATAAGCTGTTGGCCTCGTTCCTCGTTGCAAGCTAAATTCAGCCGAGTCCGCTCCGCCTTCTACAAGTCACGGCTATCGGTCATCACTAAGCTCAATCGCGGAGAAAGAAAGATCCGAAAGTAAAACTGTGAGATTGATTGGTCTATGCTATCCACCTATCCGGCCGTACATCTGGGTGTATTATGCTATTTTGATCTGATCGAATCAGGGAAACGCGGTCTGGTCGAACGAAATCTGATGCGGATTGATCAATGGAGAGCTGATCGAAGTCGTGTTTCTCTGTCTTGCTCGCGGCGCCTACGCTTGGCCCGAACATGAACTACGGACAACGGATAACGCATAGCACAGCCCGATCGCGACAAAAACGAACGCGTGGGCGGAGTGATATCGTGCAAATGAGGCCATGTTCTGCCGACCAAACGAAAACAGTCAAGCAATGTGAGCAGCTACGGCAGCAACAGCTGAGACGGAACGGCGCCAACAACAAGATCGCGTAGAATCTATTTATTATAAGGCTACTTATGTGATTTGTTTCTGCTGTTGTTATTGTCATCGTTGCTATTACTGCTAGCAAGTTCGAACGACTTAACAACTCTCGCTCCTTCATTTTTCGTCCCTCAATCCACTGCTGAATGTATCAATGCCCCGATAGCTACTCAAGCAAGAAGCCTTTGATCGATCGCCGTTACCTCTTTGTCCTGTGCTATGCGAAGGAGCATTGAGATTCGCATCGCGTTGATCGGCTCCGTGATGTTGTTAATGCCACGACGCTTCGTGATTAGGAAGGGCACTTGAGTCGTGCACATAGAGACAAGGATGTGGAAACAGGGAGAGTAAGTAATCGGCTCATTCAAGTACGGCGATTGATCAGATGGCCATCATGACGAGAGACATTATAACGATTGGAATTGATTGAATCGGCAGGCGGTGATGCGGTGGCACCGATGCACAAGTTTCTGTACTACCATTATCACTACTCGGTCATCACGATTCAACAAAGACGAGGACAGAGGCGAGGCGACCGTTGGATTATCGAACAAAAGCCTGGAGCGGACTACTAGCGAATTGCGTGATTGTTTGCACTGATGCAGTGAGCTAAAAATTTGCATTAGGCTGACATCACCGCCTTTACAGGAAGGACAGGAAATACTGGCACTGGAGACTCCCTTAGATGACTAAGATCAGAACACAGATTAGTTACATTCTTGTCATTTGCTGTATCCTTTATTACTTTCAGGCTCGAATTTTGACCTCAGCACCGTTAGGACAACTCGGTTAATTTACCAACTAAAGAATAAATCAATATTTTACGAGCAAAATTTTATACGTGTTCCTTGCCAGTTCTACATCCAACAGCGCATATGTGTATCACTGATGTTTATGGAGCTGATCCGCTGTCGAGCTGGGTAGCGATGACGGCCTTAAGATACTTGTCGATATAAATATGTACATATGATCGGCTATGGGTTTCGGGAACCGGATTCAAGGATCGAGAGAATATTCAGGCAAAAGACATATGCAAAGCTTTTCCTGGGTCTCTAATTACTACCATCCATTTGTCCATTGATTGCGTTCATGAGTTAAGAACCTCTGATGTATATGCGTGCACCGGTGAATCATTCCTGCATAAAGTATTCGTGTTTTGTACGTTAACAGTAAATAACTCAAACTGGTTTGTTTACGGTTTGGGATACAAAAGTAATAATAGGTAGCAAAAAGAATAGTAAGTAGCAATAGTGTATGCACAGAGTGGCGACAGCATAATTAATAAAGGAGTAAGGAACAAACGAATGTCGTAAAGTTGATTCCATGGGACTGATGGAAAGCGTTTCACAGACAATGAGGGCTCAGAGACGCTTCTTCGTGGTATGAGAAAATATATATCCCGCCAAGGCTGACGCTCCGAAAGTCATCTTCCAGCATTGATCTAACGTCTAAAATTCAAATGAGAAACAAGGTAGGTAAACAGTACGGATTTGTTGTGAGTTGTTTTCGCATTTTACCAGTGCTAGTTAGAGTAACCAGGCAATCATACAATAGTGCCATTGATTCTACAGTTCTTTTCCCGATTTAGTTCTAAAGTAAACTTCAATTGCACCCGCAGCAATAACACTTAGTAGAGTGCCCCAACATCGAGGCTCGATACTGTTTCACAGACGCAAATCGGAGGGACGTTCTGTGAAACCTTTGCTATTCATTGCTACTTAGAGGATTTTCTTCGTTGCAGCGAGGCCTGCGAGTTCCTTCTTCTTAAGCGTTCGAGCGACACGCCCCTTGAGAGAGCGTATCAGCTAATCCGTTCAAACCGTCTATTAGTGAGAAACGATCGCTGCGCATATTTGTACATAAATGTGTCTTTTCGTGCTTACATTAGCTAATCCTCTACAACATATACTTTCATTGATGTTATGATTACGAATGCGGTGTTGATACTTACACTGCGTCTTTGAGTTCTGCAAATCATTATAGTTCAAGAAGGGACGCAGGGGGCCTATGAAGAGAAATGGATATACGCAGGTGATGCAAAAAGGAAAGCTTATGCCTCATCGAATCGCAGCGCTCTCAGCTCAAACATATGCGTCTTGTACAGTTGAATTACAAATAGTGAAAGCTAACTTTTGAGTTTCAATAGCCCGGTTATGTACAGAACGTCTTGATTCGCCAACTGCGCCATTATTGACTCGGCCATGTAAGCTGAAACATCTGTACTCGGCTTTGTACATGTTTATGTATGAAAATCCTCGTAGGGGCGAGTGTCCTGTTGTGCCGAATATACATCTATGCATACCCAGCATGACGATCCTGTTACAACAAGCTGTGTCGTTACAATCACTATACGATGACCTCAGTCATCTTAAGGGCTCCTGTTGTTGTTATCTCCGCATTGTATTTATGCTCCGAATCGTCAACTTTCAATGTATATACACGCTGCATACGACAATGCAGCTAGTAACAACCTTGTCAGAGGTTGTTGTTATAGCACAGTGACGAAGAGCGAGCTCCATCAATCGAGGACCCTTCGTAGTGTTTATGGCCACGTCTACTTGTTGTACATGCTAGGCTGACTGAAAGCCTGGGGTTCCTATTATAGTAACAACAGCAGAGGTGACCACAGCAATTGACAGCAGAATTCTGGCCGAGGAACAAAATAGGAACTCAAAGCACAGAACAGGCTCATATTAAGAAAATCTAGAAGCTTTCGATGTTCGAACAATCGCAGAGTAAATGGTGTCCTATTCGGAGACCGCTGGCAGAGGAGACGCATGAAAGGACATGATGTCCATCCTCGCCTTGTGACTAAATAAGATCAAATGAAATATTGCGGCAAAGCCACCTTGTCTGTTTGAATATCATTGTTTAATTGAATTCAAACACCTTGTATTTTGTCGACAGAAAAAGAAACTTATCGAATGAAGAGACCAAATACGTGGGCGTTTGATATCATCATAGAGCTCGTAATGGCCTAGGATACTGCTCACTCGACTGTATTCGTCAGCTCACAGATTGCTTAATCTTCAAAGGACAACTACTGATCTATAGCTTAGCATGGTTTGCTTTGGGTAGCATCGAAATTGGTTTTTATTATCGTTCAACGTAGATCCGCAATGGAGCAAACCAACTTGTTACGATCGTCCAAAGCATTAGCAGGTATAGTCTCCGAACCAATGGAAAAAGTTCGATTGTGCTTTGTCCTAATTTGTAAGAAAAAAAAATGTTAATACTGACAGTTACAATCAGGACATATATATAAACTAGGAATTTATGATCGTTCTATAGATTGAATTAAAATCTATTTGATAGATTAGATTTTTTACGTGACGGTCAGCATATATATTCTTAGTCTGAAAGAAGTTCATCGTGTTTTTAGTTTACGTTTATGTTCCTGATAATCATAATAATGGGAGAGCTCAGGACACATGAGTCGTAGCAGTGTAATCTCTCTAACGTGTTCTTGCGGACACCGTCAATTGCAGGATCGTGCCTTTGTGCAAAAGCGTATAACCGAAAATCCCCATACAGACTCGAATGGGTACTATGGCGTTTTTTGTGATTCCGATAGGAGTCGCAAGTGTGGCGGCATTTAGCTTCTATCTTCGTACAAGCCTGACAGTTGGATCGGCATCATTCACTAAATCGAATAATTCTTAAATGTTTTCTATGTAATAGATCATAATATTGTCTATAAGCTACTTCATAATGGTAACTGGTCCCGCTTTATGATTATTCAACGACAACTTCACTGAAAGCGCTCCGAGCTGAGAAATTAAATAGGAACGTATGTCCTCAAAAGGCTATCCATGAGATCCGCTATTAATGATTTTGAACAATATGATTTCCGTCGTAATAATCGTCATTTGGACGATAATTTTACATGAAATTATATACTAAATAAATATAGTACTAAATAACAGTCAATCCTTTTTTTTCTTTTTGCATTTAAATTGCCTTGCTCCTTTCTTACTCTTTGTACGATTGGCTCTGAAAGGATTCTTATTTACTCTGTTTGTTCCCACACGTTCCATCCACCCATGTCCTCCCATCTGTGTAAGTTCCAGAGGCACTGTCGAAAAGAGCCAATAATATATATATTGTGTAGCCGCTTCGTACAAGTGTATTATAGCCTCTGTCCTATAGCCATTTATGTCTGTTGTCAATCGAAAATCAGATGGACTATGTGAAGAGTTTTAAGCTAGCCATTCGGACTTATGGATGCACGCGCGTGTCAAATTCAAACAAAGACGCTTAAAAATCTTGATCGAGCTACACAAAAGGAATGAGACCTCACGTAATATAAGGACGTATTGATGTCAAAAGCGAGACAAGAACGTTATCTGACCAACTATTGCAAGCAGGCTATCCTTTGTTCGCATTGTACGTGTCTAGATAATAGGCATATCCGTTCAAAGTAGGCGTTACGATGGGCTAAATTTGATTCGAGGATACCCTATGCACGCCCTACAAGATCGTACCTTTTCAGACCCTGCGACAGTTTCGATCATTGAACTTCTTTTATGTAACCATTGAAAATATTTAGCTTTTTAAAATGGTAAAATTAACTTTGTTTAGCTTTGCTAACCAGCATGGCATTTATCTCACTAGCAGCAAAACCAAGCGCGAAACCTGTCTCATCTTGTTAATTATGAGATATGTAGAAGACAACTATAAAATGTCTAAATAAACAAAAATCGAAAATTTAAATTAAAAGACTGACCGCATACGACGTTTATGTTCGACCCGCATCACACGCTTCTAACTATTTTATATTATTTCCTCGTTCGAATAGGAGATGACTGGAGAGTATCGTATCGGAACTAAACTACCAGATACTTTAATTTCGCAGTTTGTCGACTCCCGCTTGCTTAATTTATCACCTCGCATCATCAAGTACTCATGTCTTCTTCATAAATATTATAAGATAAATATTACATATATATATAAATATTATAAGAATGATATATTTGCTGCGCTATGCCGTAAACGACGATCGATCACTATCGTTGCGGAAGGGACATCAGTATAAAACATACGCTTTCGTTCTGTTAGGAATTTTGGTTTGGAAGCATCTAAGGTCTCCGTTGACATCGTCTCCACGCATTCGATGACTGCGTTTATCTTCAGTTTGATGGAGCGTTTGAGGTTGCGTAGCGGACAATCGTTGTGTTATCGCCTCGCATCGATCGCTTTGCTCGTTGCCCGAATGAGTCGTCCGTCTACGAGATTGACCTCTGCCTGTCCGATCAGCTTGAGCATGCTTGGTCACAGTATGAAGGCACTTCCATGTCTCTGCAAAAACGTATTACCATCTCGAAGACGACAATGCGATACAATTTTCGGGAAAGCACATTTTTGCTAATTTTTTTTTTTAACGTTTGACAAACTGCGCCTTTGTGGTTCAGCTTCTGTCAATCTTTGCGCAGAAAGTGTTTAGTCGCTTTTATTAAAATAGCTATTATCGATTATATTATTATTACTTTTGTTCGCCTGTCGTCTTGCTTCGTTTGGCCGTTTACGGAAATCAGCTCGATGTTTTCTGTGCCTACCTTCGTACACTTGGCGCTCATTGCGGACGGGCATGGTAGCCATGCGATGAACGCATTACAAGGCAGTTCCGTTTCTTAGGGCGCCATCTCCCATAATTGTGATCGTTCGAAGTCATCCTGATTAGATATCTGCCGTAAGCGTCTCGCCTGTCGGTGATCAGCCCTTAACCTTCTATATTGTGTTGCCGATGTTGAAGTTGCGTCTAGCGGTGCTGGTCGAATAAATGGGAGCCATGCGCATCGCTTTCAGTTGCTATGCAACAATAGATAACGCAATGTCAAAACGGTAAACGCGTTAATTACAAGCTAATCGCTAGTCTTTCCAACGCTCAGTAACGTTTCGGCGAGGTCCATTTTCTCTACGGACGGTTGGTTTTAGGGAGCGCCAAAGAGCTGCTGGTAGCTACTAGCAAGCAAACGAGTAGATAAATGGTTGTGGATAAAATGCCAGATTAATCAGGGTTGGTCAGTTGTGTGCCGATATGACGATAGTTAAATAGTAAAACTGAGGTGGTGAGAACTGCGTATCGGTCAAGCCCTCGTTAGAAAATTAGACAACGTGAAAAGATTTATTGACTGATTTGGGACGGAACGATATTTCGAAAATCGCCCAGATTCGAGATACAGCGAGAATCACCACTTCAGCAAGGTCACGTCTTCGCTTGGAATTGCCGGTGGAACAAATGCGTTATCTGACATGAATTCGAAATTATCCTAACAGAATATTGCTAGTTAGTTATCAAGTCAGATGAGTTTGAGTGATGTTGAAGATGAAAAATACGCAAACATTGACAGCGCATGGAATACACGACGTAGAATATTTCAGAATAGAGATGGAATATTTTCGAAATTTCGTTAACGTCGTCGCCTTTCGCAACACAGGAACAAACAGATCTCAATTCAATAGCGATAAATCGATAGTTTGCGTATGTGTATGTATCATGAATCGAACACGGCCCACACAATTCTATTGCACTATTAAATTTTAAGCAACTTTTCGATATTGATAAACGCTATAAACGCCTTATTATTATTTCTATCGACGATTTAGCTAGAGTACACATAAACAAGCACGCGCAAACGCTTGCTTCTACGCTCGACGAACAGATATTGTTGCCCATCATTGTTGCACGACGAGTAAGACACCGTTGGCTACCAGCTTTCCACAGCTCTAATGAGAAACCAATAATCATAAGTCATATTGCTCATGAACTTTTGACATTTGAAATTAAACCGTCGACGTTCATGCTCTCGAGACAATAGGAACAAATAACGTTCTTGTACACGATGCTTATCCATAAATTATTTATACAGACAAATTTTATTGTTCCTTTCCAGTTCTGTATGCATGCCCTATGCTTCACGATCTTCAGCAACACATTTATATATATATATATATATATATATATATATATATATTCTTTTTTTTTTCATCCGCACTACAACCAGCGTCACTGCGGCATCGCTTAGGACATCTAATCCGACGCCGCCATCGTAGCGCGTTCTACGAAAAGTAGTAAAACAACGACAAGAAACCGCCCTAAATATCCGTTCTCGAAGACCGACACGGGCTACCCCGTAATGAATCACTGTACATTTGCGTTTACAGTCGTGGCGCTGGTGTATACGTATCGTTGAATTTGAAAATTGAATCTTCGCCTTGTGCGCCGTTTGAGACGCTCTTCATCGCTGCCCGTCGCTGAACACGGTGAACGCACTTCAAGCCGCCAGATCAAAACAGCCGACTCCCGGGGCCCCAGGCTTTGACGGTCATTCTTCATGCCCTATCTCATCTGGCTGTCATCGAACAGAGAGACCACTATATGATATATTTATCATAGATAAAATAGTACTAAATATATCATATATAAATGCATGTGCCCACATACACGTATATATATATACGCAAGCATAGACGAACAGCACTGCGAAGTCGATGAAGCTAAAGCGCGGTCGACGCGTCTGTTTATATGAAGATTTCTTACGTTGAACACAATTTTTTTTTTGCTATCTATCCGGCCAGCGTGCTTTCTTGTGTGATAATTCATCGCCGCTAGTATCGCGCGTTGAAGCCCACCGAAGTCAGATGCTAAGTGAAACGGCTGGCGGTGCATTTGTAAGAGCTTCATTGAACAATAGCGCATGAGAGCAAGCAAGAAGCCTATGGAACGACACCTAATGCATAGACCAATGGCGGGAATCCATGTCCACGCCTATGGAGTAGCATTTGTACCTTTTTCGAGCTTTTTTTTATTGCTGTTCCTGCCAAACTAGCTGGCATCGTGGAGCTGGTACGAAGGCTATTAACCAGCCATGCTTTCGGATAAGGCTCAAATTGTCATTGTGCTTGCCGCGATAACAATAGCGACTATTACTACTAGCAGCGTTTAAAATGGAACAATGTATATGTCATTGCTTGTCCTAAGTTGGCCATTTACTCCGCCGTGTAATGTTATACGTAGCACCTAACGTTATTTAGCATTAGCATTCACGACATCAATGGCGAACTTTTTGTATGCGTCTTACTTGATCAGTAAAATAAATGGGGACAAAATAATATTACTTACGGTGCGTACAAGCCTCACTGGAAATTCAGAAACTGATGCCTGAAGTTCCGAACAATGTTTACTTAGCTAAATAAAAAAAAAGATCACTTAAAAGCCGCTTTAGTTTTAATATGGACTTTAATATGGCAATAATAACTTTAATGTGAACAAAGTTCCCGTCAACTCGCATCGCAAGCAGCGGCGATCACCGAACAATGTTTTTCTAAAATTAAATAAAGCCATAGGGCTGAGTAACGCATCGCTGTAGTTTCGGTACTAATCTTCCTTTTTATTTTTACATCTAAACGTTGAAAACGTTGGGGAACAGGGCTCATGAGGAGCTTCTCAGGACTTGAATAGCGAACACCATTAAGAAATTTAAATGTATGCTAAAAAATGGATGTCTCTTGTACGTGTTTATCGTCGATTTTGAACCGGGTCGGTTTCAGGAGAGCTGTTCAGGTACAAGATATTCGAGAGGACGGCCCACGTTATCGAACGCGCAGGATAAAAGAATCATCTTCTGCTTTTTCTTAATCTGTGCAGGACGTTTACGCTGCGCAAAAAAACCTCTAGACTACGTTTTGTGTGTCTGTAGTAGGCTGGAAAGGGCACAGTTTTGAAAAGGGTCTGCAATGTATTTGTGTAGATGATACATTTTGCACCGCTAAAAACAGAACAGTTTGGTGCCAGACTGTAGAAACCAGACTAGCAAAATTTATTTCTACTCTATTAGAACTAGCATGCGTTGCATACAGATATCGACTTGTTATTAGAAACCAATTAAGTTAGCACAAGTTTCGGCTTAAATGTTGTATGATATTTGAAACGTTTGTTTACGTTCTCAAGCGCCTAGCTACAGGACACAAGTGAATAAAGCTCTTTTATTTCAGTTATCTACGTCGTGTCGTAGGTCGTTCTCAAGATGGGCTTACCCGTACAACAGAATCACCTTCGTCTGTTACAGACACCCTAACTCCAAACGTGATACGCCAATGCCTTATCCTAGCGACTCTACGAAAGCCCATTTCTCCTGCCCATCACTATTGTGCCTTTTCTCATCTTTACGTTTCACGCGCTAATCAGAGCAGTAGCAGCAGTCAGCGTCATCGATATCAAAGCAGCGATCAATAATGGCACTATCTATATATTTTTTTTATACGCATATGTGCACGCGTTGATTCATGTGGTATAATAATCATACGATTGATTAGATCGATAAGGGAACCTATTTCAAGAAATTGTTGCCACCGTCCGCGTACACATCTCTATCAATCTGCATTTGTATAGAAGATCACGCAAATAGACAGGCGCCCTCGCACGTTGCGCAGCCCCCATATTTAATAGCAGGAAATTTATCAAAGCTGATTATTTCGATGATGAAAGAGTAAGACCATTGTTATTATGAATATGAGTGCAATCAGCGTCAGGCACGCTTGAGTCGTTCCTTTACTTTATATATTTCTACTCCGACCGGCTAGCCGCTTGTCGCCGACGTCCCTGTGCGGCATCGATGCACGCGTCGGACAAGGTGCGTTCAGCGTATTGACGTGTATTGGGAAGGCGTCCATCAACGTCTAATCTCCATAGAAAAATTGCACCCGCTTGTGGAACAATCTGTTTGCTAGCTCGCCTCTGCCTGTAATCAAACAACCAGAGCCATTATTATACATATATACTACAGAAAGTCACCATCGACGCCGTTGGCCTGTTCCTAGCGATTCCATAATCGTATCCATTCGTTTGGTTAACGGTTACGACAACGCTGATACCTGTAGCGTCGTTGTCGACGCTGCTGATGTTGTTGCTATTAACGGCGACTGTTAGTGCCACTGTTCTGGCTATTCCTGCTGCTAAGGGTTTTCGTCGTTGGGTCTGATTTGGCCGACGCTAGCCGTAATAGGACAAGCAGCGACGCTAACAATAATCGAGAATACCGGTAGCCGCTAACAGGGAAAAAGCAGAGGAACAACAAGATTAGACAGTGATGCTACCAGCGGCACTTGGTTGGCTAGCGAGCCATTGATTTTCCAGCGACATTATGTTAACCGGTCGGTGTTGGCGCCCGACGCAGGCATCACGTCGAGGCTGATTTATGGTGTATTCACAATAAAGGTAGATAGGCAGACATGCCCCATAGCAGCAGCAGCATCAGCAACAGTTAAGTCTACTTACAGTATAGTACTTACGCTACGTGCAGTATGTGGAATGGTTTATCTGCTTGTTTAGCGATACTAGTGCGTCGAGCTGTTGTTATAGGTGGAACAGATTGCAAGAGATAAAAAAAAAAGACCCAACGAGAGCAAAGAGGAAGAAACCGCTAGTTTGTGGTGTTTGAAAGAGCGTAATGGATAAGGGAGCGATAGCTTCAATTTGAATATCTCCGATTTGCTCTGGGTGCGTGAAGAATGACACCGGATGGGTAAATAAACAATTGAATAAGAACAAAAACAACACCCTATGGATGTGTATTGCGTAGCGATGACGAACATAGGATAACACTTATACTTTTGACGCTGTGGTCCTTTGCCGCTGCTGTCATTTCTAAACGATTTCTGCGTGTACCGCACAATTACCTCTCATTGTACAGACGTCGACAGATCTCAAGGATGAGTCAACGCAGAGACAGTACTTTTTTCTGTTGTGGTAGGATTGGGCAAGAAAGATTTCATCCCAGTTGGAAATTAGGCATCTATTAATCCTGCAGGACATTAAACGAGTCTGACAATTGCTACGTTTGTCACAAACGACATTTTCGACCCGCGACTATATAGTGACAAATAGAATTGGTGGGATCGTACTCTTTCAGACGTTAGAAAAATTCAAATATCTCTAATACGAAACTGTGAAAATTGTTTGCATTTTACGCAAAAGGATCATCGACAAATGTCAACCCCAGCAGTTGTGCTTTCACACCGATAAAGTGATTAAGGCGTAATCCCTCCACGTAATTTTCTCGTACATAAAATGCCTTTAAAAGTAATAATTATCCGAATTGATACAATCAATTAGTACAACTAATTTACGGCTCTCTTTGCCGTTAGACACTCATACACCGAACGCATCGTCGAACATCGGGCGAGCTAAAATTTTCTTCTTTTTTCACCGCTATCATTACTGTTGTCGTCTGATCCGCATTACTATTGATACCTACCTACATACATACATACATACATACATACATACATACATATATGTATGTAGCTAATTTCTATTGATAATCTGGCAAGCTCGCCCCAGCGCCCAACGGCACCGACATGATCACTCGTGTATTCGATCCGCTAAAATGGTACCTGGATGATCCCGGCACTAAATGTACATGAAAGTTCGATCACGATCTATGAGAAACCAGTGCGTTATATCAGTGACACGTCACTTGCCAGTACGAAATGCATGCACGTGCAGCCTGATGGACAACCCAGTGACTGGTTCTGTTTGTTTGTATGTGCGTGTGTTTCAGTAGGAGAAAAGCATGTGGTAATTACACTGAAGACGTTCGACGATGGCGGCGGTAACGACAATTACTATTTCTATTGCTATTGCAATAATCGCTGAAGAATAGTGGTACACGGTGGTAATAACACTATGTGTTCCTGTTGCGTGTCCTGCAGATCCCAATGACATTACAGAATCGACACCTATAGCAGCATCGACTCAAATTAAATCTAACCCTGACTGTAACTATATATAAATCAAACGTATACCACTACAACGATATAACCGCTCAGCCCTCGATTAATGCCGGATTATCAAGAGACTCAATGGTATTTTATGTATCAATGATCGTATATTTTATTGAAGACAAATTGATTTGATTTTTCGTCCAAATTGTTTGCCTGTGTGTGTTGGTCCCCAACCCTGACAGGCGACACCCCACTTAACAACGTTCCCTCGTCGATTTCATGCAGCAACAGACGTGAACGCGTTCCACATATATCTGTATGAAAATCATCTTCAACTGGTACAGCGAACAAGCCGTTATAAGAGCGCACGGCTCTTCGGTTTTTTTTTTTACTGCTGGGTCGCTAATGGCGACCGCATTGGGTTGGATGACACCGATTCTACTGTCACATCACATTAAAATAGGCTGTACACGGTGTTTGTGTGTGTGCGTTTTTTATGAGTGTGTTATACGAGGCGTCAGCCGCACGGTGTATTTTGCATCCGTGCGCTCCGCATCTATTTTACAGATACGATATTGAGCATATTGTGGCTTACTTACGACAATCAACATACCTGCTACCTCGCCTCAACGTCAACTCGAGAAGTACTATTGTCAGTACCGCTAGAAAGATCGTCAACGATGTTATTAATAAACAAACTATCCTGATTATATGCAAACAATACTTAACATCTGAAAGCGATACAAACTGATGATAACGAAACGCCGCGTCGATCTGGCCAGCGTGCCAGCGATAGCGTCGCTTCTGTTCGACTGTCTAGCAAGTTGTACGTTTACGCGGCATCGAATACCAAGACGCCCCATAATCATGCGAACGTACACGTACAGCTATGCATGTTCCAAGAATGTTATGTTTTAACCACTTCTATCATTAACATAGATTTTCATCATGCACTTACGCTCTGCACAAATATGATGAACAGTTTCAATTAGTTTCGCGCGTAGCTTCGTACGAAGGTAGTGTTTCCTGTAATTATATCGACAGTTAGCTAATCTTATTTATCGTCTATATATAGAAACCATTAGAACTAATCAGCCGACGCCACCAATGCGCACATACGAAGTACGTTATTAAATCCTATCGTTACTATTTGGTTTTTATCATCATATCAGTAACTGTTTAGCTGGTTAGTCCGTCGGAAAATTTCGGCCAACAACTATTAACCTCAATATCTAGTACGTACTTACTGCCATAGCAAATCTTCTGAAGATATGAAAACACATACTAAGAAATACACTAAGCGGTTTGCCTTCAGGGTTTCCTGCTTAGTCCCTCTTAATTGATACCAGTTTACTGCGTTATCGTAACCCGTACGTAGGTAGTTCGAGTCGCAGACAACGTAACTATCTCTCGTTTTTCGTGCAGCTTTTTTTTTGTTTTGTCTCGAAGAATTGCATGTTATGACAAAAAAGGCCCTCTAAGGCCCGTACGAATTAGGCCTTGTGGTCAAATCGAAATGCTGTCCAAATTGAACATTTTCGTAGTGCTTTGTCACTGTTATTGACCTAACTAACTGTAGATTTTGAAAAGTAGAAGGTATATTTGTTGCTGTTTCGAGGGCACTCTGTCATACCTAAAGGTTACACGAATCCTTCGCCCACAGGAGCGACTTATAGCACTGTCTGTTCGCACTCAGCGTCGTACGTAAGCGGTCAGCCCTACGATTCTGATAGTCTCAACATAAATCTGTCTTTCAAGTGACCAGCCCCATATGAAACGTCTATTGTATACGGTAACATTCGTTGATGAGCGCTGCAGCCTCGAGTTCAATTTTAGCTAGCCACAGCTTTAACGCCCATTGGTGTTCTATTATTCATTAAATTGACCGGCCGCAAGGAGGAGTCAGGGTGGCCTGCATTAGAGGGGGGTTGACTAATCTTTCACATCGAGGGGTAAGTCAATTCAGCCTCGTCACTCGAGTGTTTCCCTTTCGTGTCTTCGTGCCGCATTTCTGCATTAAATCGCTGTGGCGGACATGTCGATGGATGTCGGATGGTTCGTGAAAGCCACTGGTGTAGGCGCGACCGTCACGTCCGATTTCATTGATGTCGATCACTCGCCGCGATCCCCTCACTTCCTGCGCCGAGAGCTCGGATCAAACGCAGTGAGAACAAGTCAACATCGTCAATTCCGATCCTATTCAAGCAGATAGACAATTATCCATATATATATATATATATAGACAGGAGCTTTTCTGGTATACAATACCATTTATTTATTCGATAGGTATTTGGACCTATACAATGAAATATTTGTTATTTGGGTAAACGATACCTCCCATATGGCAGTAATATAAAATTTACAAACTAATCTTTATTCTAGGTGGAGATGGTTTAGGGAAAAGTATTATCTTTATTTAAAGTCTTTTTTTCGTTTTTTGCCTTCGCATCCAAGGGAACGATTCAAGACAAGGGCATACATGTTGTCGAGACAAGCCCCTGCGTGACGCGACCTACAGCCCCAATTCGTTCACTGGAAATTATTTTCCAGCACGACACAACAGTCAGGAACCGCTAATATGAAATAATAATGGAAAGGCCCAGGTTGAGATCCTGGCGATTGCCTATCCCATTGCAAGCTTCCCGCTTTCAGGAGCTAACGCGAACCAGCAACAGCGCCATAACGTGAAATGAAGTGCAGCCTTCATTGACCGAGAGCTCGACACACAAATGAATCGATTTATCACAATCGGACGATGACGTGGCGATGGTCAAAGCGACAAAACAACGCGGTAAAATGAGGAACGATGAGAATCATTCAGTCGGGAGAAGCGAGCATTGCTGTTATGGTGATAGGCTGAGAGGCTTAAGTGTCAGAAGTGTTTGATTCTGTTCTGGTCATTTTTTGTTCAACGGGCCAATAGAGTTTCCAGAAATCGAAATAAAAAATCCTCATCATTTGTTTTGATTTATTCACCGAACTCGATCTATAAGATCCACTACTTCGGCAACTTGAAACTGTCAAATTTACTTCTCGAATACCCGCTAAGGCTCCCAACGGCCTTTTCCCGAATCAACTTAAATAGTGTCCGTTATGTGCAGTTGGAACAACGAAGATGTTGGCAGGCTGGACAAAATGTCACCGCTAATCCTCTATTTCAATCCGCACAGCATCTGCTATAGCTGTTTCTTAATTGTACAGCTGGCCACTTTATTTAGTATTTAGGTAGAAACACCCTTTTCTGTTTCCCGCTTCTCTCAGCGCTATCATCGTAAAACAAGCGACGTCTGCGTATCTGTACGACAACGACGACGACGACAAATCCCGAGATCTGGTCACAGCGGTACGGTAGATGGCATCAGCACCGATGATGCAACCTGTTGGCAAAACGCAGACGAGAGGAAAGACTGAACGCGGCCAAAAGATATTCGTTCATTGTTTCAAAAACTCGGTAACTCGTTGTGATGTCGTTTGTAGGAATAATTGAACGCTACTAGCTGAATCATTCGTAACGCCTGCTCGCGCACTAGATAACGTCGTTTGAAATTTATGCCCCTCTGGAAACTGGCAGGAAAAAAGGACATCGAAGAAAGCAGCGAGGGCCAAGAATATTGATGTCGTCTGACAAAACTTGCGAGTAAGCCTGAAGGCAGAATGTTGCTTTGGAAAGAAGCCTGGAGCGGGGTGCTCCACTTAGTATATATTTGTGTGAACTCACGAGACAAATCGACGGAAGCCTGGTGCGAAGATTCAGCATAAACAGCGTCAGCCGTTGGAAGACTGTGGATATTGGTGGTAGTAGGACAGTATCAATGGTAGACAAGCGAGGCCAATCAACAACAATCCTCTCGCACGCAGTCGCATTAGCTCTTAGGCGTAGCCGTCGAGAGGAGATCTGAGAAGATTGAAGCGCGTAAATCATACGGATAAAATTAGCGGCTTTGCCGGGCTAATTTACGGTTTAATCAAAATAGCCCAATAAAAAAAAAAGTATGATTGAGAGCATCATCATGATTATCTTATGTGTATGACCTTGTAAGATTGGGTGATTTACAACGCCTGGGTGTAATGCCGCGTACGTTTCACGTGTACAGCGGCGCGGCCGTATATTCAGTGGAAATTACAAATCTTGACGAGCTGTTTCAGCCTTTAACAGTTTCAGTAACGAGAAAAGAGATAGACAAAAGCAAACAGCGAGTATCTGTCCATCTTGTCGACCTGTATTATCTGAAGCGATAGCGAAATAAGAATGGCTATATAAATTTCATGGAGATTAGTTCTCATCAAAACAATCTTTCAAATTGTGTCCTTGGTCTTAAAGCTTACGAAGCTGAGTGAAGTTCAGAAGCGATAATAACATGGCCGCTAGAGTATGGAATTGATACACACATCTACTGGCAAATTTCTCGAAAAGAATATGCCTTCATAAATGATCAACTTATACAGCGTTGTCAGATCACGAGTTCAACTATAGGAAGAGCCATATGAGAGTTTTACTTGGAGCTAATGAAGAACAATTGATTCTCTGCTGAGACAAAAAAAAATCAGACAGGCAGACAGCATCTGCCTATTTGGCAGATTGAAATCGTCGAAATTTGATAGAATTTCCACTTTAAATTGTTGTTTAGTTTCGTATTTTATCGTTGAGGCAGCTTTCAGCAGATATACACACCCTGAATCATGTAACAATACAACAGCCAATGGATTACAGGCGTGGCCAGCGCGGGCCTGTGCAGTGGCTTCAGGCTTTAAAACAGGGCCGCTCTAGAACAAATGAACACGAAAATAATTCGTTTGGGTAATGAACACAATTGATGGATGTATAATGAATACGATCGTTAGTTTCGACATTCTGTAAACAACCCACGACGATTTTGCCGAGTATTTACACAGCGAATCTGAATTAGAAAGCAAATGGAGAAGAGACCTTAAGAATAGTATTCCAATGTGCGTTCCGCTAGCAAAGCGTGCCCTTGTAGGATGGAACATTTATAGTCATTTGTTTCTCCCGCTGCCTGCTGTCAGTAAATGGACGCGGTGATTCATCGTGTTGGGGGTCCTCTCAAGTCGACTGGCACAGCATACGTGCCCGCGTTGAGCACGTCATTATTTCGATGGCGTTGTGACGCCTGGACACCTAATCACGCGAATATCAGCCTTCAGAATAGAAGCCACTATAAAAGTTAATTTACAACGATCAGGCAAAAGATTAACGTCCAACAACGTAATGATAAAGTACGCAATTTAAGTAAGGCCAAAAAAAAACAAGTTTAGACATAAGTATAGAGTATTTTTTACCGAACTTCGAAACTGCATCTATCCAGAGGTCAGCTATTACGAGAATAGGAGACACATGAATAAGTGGAGCAGTTTATCTAATTATATCCTCTACCTTTGTCGTCAAGTAGAAATCATACGCGAGCATTGGCGTGCAGCCTGCTCGGTGTTCCCGTGAGCGTCGTAACGCATCTTTGTTTTACGAATAGAACAAAAAAATCGGCTCATATAAATTTCAAATATCAGCAACGTTTCCCAAACGTCTTTCAGCTTATCATCGTTGGCTTATACGACAATTATCTATAGCTGCTTTTTTTTTTTTATTTTTTTTTTTATCGTACCATCAGGTCCTAGTAACATACGCGAGTATAACAGTTAGTAACATGGTCATGATTAAGGCCAGCTTCCATGGAGGGCTGTATGAAACCGTAAATCAACTAGAATAGAACATACATACTAGCATTGCTTCTGCCGCTGTTTTTTTCGTCACAGCGGAGGCCCGCTCCGAAATAGCTGCATCGATGTTGATAGCGGAATATCATCAGGATCAGTTTATCATCGTTGTTATAGCCATAATAAGGACAGCAGTACAGGCGATGATATTGAATGCCAATCACTTGACGCTGGCCCAAAAATCATTGATTTTTTGGTATCATTACTGCCGTTATACAGATACGTTAATTTACTTATATTGTGCGAGCATATATACATAGATGTCCGTGATAATACATCTTATGCATGCAGCGTGACATCGGCGGTGATACCAATGTTCGCGGGTGAGCCATATCGTTTCGTTGCCTTCTAGGGGCACAATACTGTTGCCTCGCTAGTGACTGGTGTCGTAATATTAGCGAGGAATATCTACTAGCTTCGCCTGACAGCCAGACGGACATAGCACGATACGGAATAATGTTTACGGGTTAGTCCAGGAGGCAATCGCATGATGTTAAATACTGCGACGTTGAAGACGCTTTCTGTGGTTCCGGCCCCCCGTCCAGCCATTAATCGGATGCTGTCTGAAGGCTCACAGAAGATGAAAAGTGTGAAGTACAACGGATCATCTGCAGTAGAAAATCAGTTCGAACAAACGCATTGAGCTTTAGAAAAGAGCGAAGCTTGTCGCATTTCGGTCTAGGTGCTAAATGTTTTTATTGAGTCGTCATGGATTCGACCCAACTACCGATGATCAAATTTATAATGAATTAGGGAACCGCACAGATGCTGTTTACTTTAGTTTAGTTTGAAATTCTGGCATACATTTTGAGCTTGTCGATTCGAGAACAACCGCACAACAAGAACCGCACGAGGCCTAAATCCTTGTCTACGATCCCACGACTGTTCCGCTTTTTATATACAATTAGTGAATTCAATTAATAAATTGCTGAGAAAATTCAATAAATTGCTGAGGTCCGCACCTATGTAACGCTTACAGAAGCGTATGCACATCGACTTTTACATTCCTATGGCGATCGTTTAGGCGTCTATGAAAATATTCCCTCGAACCAAGCACAGAGCTAACTAATACAGAATGCGGGACCTATTGGTTTTGTTTCATTAATTTAAGCGTGGACCGATCCTGTTTGTCGTTGAGCCGATTCGAGGCGCCCCACGCGTTCTCCCTACGTTTCTCTTTTACTCCCGTTGACCCCTCTGGTCGTCTGACTCCGTTTCCGACCGCAGCAGAGCAAGCACTGGCCGGGCGTCATAAAGTAGTACTAATGATGTGTATGAACACACCGCAGTCAGCGTTTCGCGGCGCGTTCGACAGGCCCGATGATGATATAGATTGATAGCTCTACAATAGGCTCAGCTTGTATTGATACCAGGGACAAACAGGCACTAGCTAAGCAAATTGGACAGATATACTGTCAGTTGTATGACGCGTATTGGCTGACGCTCGTGTTGTGGGCTACCCAGGTTGATCTAAATGATTTGCTCGGCATCACCTCATGGACGCACACGTTGAAGAATGGCGGCCTCGATCATCCTCAATCTGACCGGGGAGCAAGTGCGGGCTCGTTCCGATCATTGCTGACTCTTCCAGCCAGCCTATACCTCTCCCCCCTTCACTTGATGATGTTTGATAGCATTTCAACGCCCCTATTTCCTTTCGCCTCGATCCATCCATAAGTGGGCTCGCCGACGCGGTTCACCGCTGCCGTTATCGTCACTGTTATTGTCGTAACGTTGACTAATAGTGGCTACAATCAACAGAGTCAGGCGAAGGGAGGGGGACACGAACTGCCTCGATTGCTTCGGTGTCCTCTGTATGGAGATGGTAGAGGGCAGAGATGGGACGTTTTCTGGCGTAATCATTAGTCGGTCGACTGCCATGGACCTTAGCAGATCAAACATTATAGCAGCTGTTGGCTATCGGGAATAGGCAATCGCCAATCAATGCAAGAAAAGGTACCGATCGCTGTGGCGAAGAAATTCACTAAAGCTGATGCATCAGATACACAAAGCACAAATCATCATTTCAAATTAACCGCACCATTATGCCTCTCATGATGGATGATCTGGCGTATACGCGGTGTGTATTTATATAAACATACACTAATAACTGGAATGGTGTGTATCGGAGCCTATTCTGGGGAGGAACTGCTGTTTTCATAGAACTGTTATAGTTCTTTTAAGCGTATGGTACGCTGGACCATACCAATCGATTGATTGATGTTAATCACAAAACGAAACTAATAAATACTTTTTCTTTTTACGGAAGGAAATATTACTAGCGGATGACCATTTTACTTTTTTCTTCTTCTTCTTCGTCTTGACGTACAGGTTATGTCCGACCCGTTCGAACTTATGCGCACCTTTTTTTAGATGAAATTCTTCTTCGACAGTGACCTTAAAGCAAATACTTGTTAGAAAATTGTATAAGTAGGATTTTAAAAAAATTGCCACGGGACCATGAAGTGTTCTGATGTTTTTTGATGAACAAGTTCCGCAGTTTGCTTGCCTTATGAAGTTGAGATGAAAGGGCTTGTTACATAGAGCTACCAAATTATTTCCCTATTCTGCTATCTTGATTACACTAGTTGCATCGTTTCTGTATTATGATACCGATATAACAAGTTACTTAATATTAATAAATTGCATCAAGGTAGCATGTTCCCCTTTTCCATTTTAGTGTACAACATGACGCCCAGCGGCTCAGTTTACGTCTTAATTCATCGTGTTAAGAGCATCATGAGCGAAGACATACGTAATGTTAGCGTTACGGAAACCCTATCAAATGCGACATATTTCTTTAGCTCTGTAAGTAACTGTCGTATTGGAGTCCTGTCATTTTCATCGAACTCAGAAGACAATAAAAACTGCATTTATTTTACTCAGTAATTGTCACGGCTGAAATTGTTTAGATCAGCGTAACCCACGAAAAGTTCGTAGTTGGCACATCAATCGTTATATACGTTACGCGCTTACTTCTGACGAGAACGACTCAAGGGATAAACTAGTTTACATTTACGTGATATAGATATAGTTACTAGCGCATTACGTTCAGGATAAGCAAAGGCTCATACAGGAATATAAGCAAAAAAGGAGAAGAGAAAAAAAAAAAGGACGTCAATCTTTACCTGATTCACGAATCGATTTCGATGACTTAGTGAACGAAGCTAGGCAAATTGATTCTGTGATAAATAATATTATACACTTTATCGTGCATTATATACTTGCAGCAACGTAGACACCTACTAATACTATAGTACCTAAGGACAATTTTAGCGCGCCTCATAATTTGGCGAATAAAACGGCCTGGCCCGAAATCGTGAGCAGTAATCATAACCATTACCGTACTCTACTAGTTTAGTAGAAATAACGTTCATTATTAACATGATCGATGCCTGTTTCTGTAGAATTATTGTGATTAGCATTTTTTTTTTTTTTTTTTATCTGACCGCCGATACGCTCACGTATAAATGTTATTCATTTCCTCTTAAGACTGCCTATATGTCTCCTTTTTGCCTTTGGCGAGCACTCGTAGCTTCTAGTATTAACGGATGGTTTCTGGCAGCCTTTGCACGTCCGCTCAACGTGAATGAATCAAAGTTATGTATGCGTTTATATATTCGTTCAGGCACTCCCTTCCTTGCCGGCGTGTGACGCGCTGCAGCGGTACCGCCATGTACTCACAACGCTTAGTTATATTCGCGGTTGCCGCTTAAAATTTGCTCCACTTTACCGGCATATGTTTCCGTATAACTCATTCACGCCTATGGCTAGGGAGGAGCTGGTTAATGGTGTCAATGAGTGATGATGACCAGTTATAAACGTGCTGTCATATAAATTACAGTGGAGAGAATAGTGGCTCTCTATTCGCATGTGGTAGTAAAGGTAGTGGTGGGTATGGGTCTTGGGCTGGTGTGAAGAAAAAGTATGATTCAGATGTTTTGTTTGTGGGTGGTTTCAGGATGTTGGAACTATTTGTGGAACAACGTATGGGTGGACGGAATTCGACTACGTTTTTATATTATTATATTTGACGAACGGGCAGATACACTTACAAATCGCTGGTCCGTGCTGGAACGAAGAAACCTGAAAATTTTATGCTTGAACCGGCGGATAAAACAGCGTACTTTTTAGGCATTCACAAAGCACGCCGTAACGTCGAACTAGGACTCGCCTTTCGTCGAGCAGGCCATTGTGATGAGCTTTCACACTATCGAAGAACGAGTCGAGAAGCATTTTTGACAAATATATATGTGGCGACGCGATACAACCTTTTCTCAGTTCACTGTTTGTCGCATGTGTGTGATCGCACGTTCGCAACTGAATTGATAGAATTAACTGTCCTGCTCCTTTGGCCTGATCTGAAAATAGTGCACGACATTCAACAGTGTGTATTAGTACATATTTAAGGCCGAGTTGTTGTCCCCTCACCCCTCATATTCGGGCTAAATTATGAGATGGCAACGACCCGCCGACGGCACCCTTCTGGTCGCCGAACATTATCACTGCTAATCGGCACATTGAATACTATCGAAAGCATAATTATAAACGTATTGTCGGCGTGCAAAGCTGAGAATTCAGGGCAAATAATAAGACAGATGCTCACTCGTTGATTAGATAATTCTATGCACGTATAACAAAACAGACACCATGCATTGGCCATATGTTCTCACTAACGTGCGACGACGCTATATGTCTATTCCACAACGACCCTTTTGCTCACGCACACAGACGCTGCTCATGTCTGTCTCCACTTCTGAACCGATTCGTTTTATTTTGTTAACGCCTCCACTGTCGCAACACGAGTTGAGTCCCGCCACTGCTGACGCTGTTGATCGATGAGTTTTACGTCTTCTGCTTTAAGCCATTGATAGATCGACTTTATTCTGTTGCTAACCGTATTCCTCGCTGTAGGGTTCCTCTGAATTATCATCGTTCAGAGTGTGCGGTATTCTCGCCGGCCGAGATCTGTATCGTGTAAAAAATGTGAACTATCAGAGACAACGAACGTAAAAGAGAGATCTTATACAAGGTATTGTATGACGCAGCCGTCATCAGTTGCCAAAACACGAACGGCCGCGTAGAAGTGGGCAGGCAAGATTGATGTCTGTTACATCGATGACGGGACACAAGTCAGGATGATGATGGTATTGAGCGACGTGCCAGAACGCACATATACGTGCAGACGAATGTACAATAAGTAAAGTTTTGCTTGGCCAGCTACCAGACCAGATATGCCAAAAGGTCGTGGAAACTTCAAATTTCATAGAAGTCATCTCGGCTCCATAGCATGACGTGTAATAACACCGAAAAAATAACAAAGAACATCTGGAGCCCTCCATACAGCTTACCGCCGCCATACATTTTGCACATTTCCATACGCATTCAGTATACCTTCAACGTGTTTTGTATACTAGCAACGCAAGAATTCAGTGACAGTGTCGACGTTACAATGTCGCTGTAATCGGTAATGCGATGGCTGCGCCATTGATCGGACGCTAGATCTGACGTTGAACGATGAATGATCAAGTGCCATCCGCAACAAAACCCCGTGCCTCGCGTCGATCGAGTCAAAGCAATAGAAAGTCACGGACACACACGCTATGGCGAAAAAGCTATCAGATAATAACGTTCCTGCCGTAAGTAAAGAGAGGAAAAACAATATTTTACTCAGTGTATGCGTTTGGCGACCAACTTATACGAATTAATTATATATTATGTACTTCATATCACCTCATCTACGAAGAGAGGAGTACCGCAAACGACGAATTACAGGTAGAACGGAATACAAATTCTGTCCATTTTTTTTTGTGCTCGCGTTATCGTCGATTCTGGCACAGCACCATTGACAATAGCTACCATACCGTAACGATGATTTAGCTGCGTTTCAATTAGCCTGCCTATAGGGAAAAGTTAGTAAAGGCTTCCTTGGACTTTTCGAGGCAGCCAGCGATCCAATCAGAACGATATTTCCTGACTGACAGTGCTTGAATCAATGTGGCTTCTTTTAACAACATTTGATAACGTTTGAACAACAGCACATTTGATATTGAGCCGTCAACATGTAATAGATGTATGTTTTAAAGCTGCGATTGTGTATGTTCAACAAGGCTTTAATGCGTTTTGACAGCTCGGCCAATAACGAGAGTCCTAAATCAAACCTATCGACACCTGTAGCCTCTGTTTAGCCTAGGACAAGTATTTTCTACATAAATTGATCTCTTTATATCGTGAGTTTTATGTATCGCCACTAGGCATCCCATCAGAAAGATGGGCCCCCGCCACGAAACGAAGTCTGTCTATGCCCCTATTCGAATCTGTGTGTCCAAGATTGGCAGGCGAATATGTTGCCTATAAAGCTACGACGGGGACTGACCGATTTTAAACGACAGTTGATTCTATCTTAGCGTTATAAAGCCTGACGAGGTTAATTAAGATCCTGATTAGATCTTTCTTAGCGGTAATAGTTTTTCCCAAATATATTTGAAATGTATGCTTAACTGTTGACATTCCTTAAAACTATACATCTGCATTATAATTAATGAAATTACAATTATTTTTTCAGTCTAAATAAAAGACATTTGAGATACATAGGTATAATGTCTCATCTGTGTAATCATAAAGCTTCTAAAGACATACAGATCTTTGACCGGTTGACCTGGTACATAGTATTTTGACGATAGTGAATACACATTGTTTGGGGCGAGGCTCTGTTTTTGCACGAGCTATGAATCGTTTCTATGGAGCTTAGAAAACTACTAACTACGTCGACACCAAGTGATTCTATCAGGTTTTCATGTACCGTGGCAATGGCATCTGCAGAAAATATGCCAGGACCAGTGTATATAAATAATAGCGATGCTATTCAGCGTGAGTCAGAATCAAATGATAGAGCGGAAATCAGCGATTGATTTCAGATATCTAACCAGCCGACCTGCAGTACATCCATATCATGTTGTTAAAAAGAACCTATGTTGCACAATGCCCTAATCGTAGGGTTTTTAAAGATCGGCCTCAAGAGGCATTTCTATTGACAACCGAGTCGTACCATTTATAACTTGAAACGGTACCCTTCTGGAAAGTCCAGATACGGACTTCATCACCTAACATTTACGCCTAACAAAGTCACCTAAAAACTACCTAACAAAAGGTCTTCTCCTGCGGGCAAGGTTCATCGTTGCTTTGCTGGAAGACAAGATCATGTGCAAATGACACTGGCTGTATTTTATTGACGCCTACAAACGTGACAAAGAGAGCGGGATTAGTGAACGTAAATAAAAAATTTATGAAAGGTCCATTCTTGGACAGCTTCAGCGCCAGGACGTGCATAACTGTAGTAAATAGCTTCTGTGATCATCAAACGCTATGATAGATAAGGGCAAGATGAACCCGCTCTACTGAAAGTAGTATTTCAGTATGACAGACGGCAAAAGTCAGAATAGGGTGATAGATTATAGTTTTTTGTCGGGTAGTTGTGTTTATCTAGTATCGATTCTAGTGCTTTCCGCGGTCTAGTGCTCTATTATACATATTGTAACAAAGGTTTAGTTGAATGATTTAGTTCGTCTGCGTTATAGTTCTGGGTTGCAGACTAGGGACACCAACCGTATTTGTTTTCAAAGCGACTATCTTTAGGAGGGTTATTTTCCATTCCAACCTTGACCAGTTCTTATTGCGCGTGCTTGTTCCTCTACCCATTAAGTTAAGATTTGTTTGCTGAAAGATATTACGTAGACTTTTGTTACAAATAGAGGATCATCTGCTGCACCATTAGAATGGCTAGCTTAGTAATAATTCAGAATGATAGTATAGTTGATGATTCGAAAATGTCTTCAGAGTACAACCTAACCAGCTTTAAATATCGGAGCCGTCCAACAGGGTTGTGCGTATCTTAGCTGAGCACACATAAAGCAGTGTCTGTATATCAACCCTAACCTCAAGGTGGCGGATTTGTACGTTAAACATACGTGGATAGATGGCCAGGACTATACGGCCTACCTGACATTGCATCCTTTACTCAACGATGCCGTCGTTCTTCTTCTAAATCCGATTTCAACCGATCCATAGTTATCGTGCAAACCTTCACCGGCTTCCACTTTTACGTCAGTATAATAATGCTATTAAACTTTATTATTACTATATGTCTAAATATGTTACAGATAGCCGCTGGTTATCGTAGCTATATTTTTCTAGCTAGGCCTGTAATCGTCGTAACGCACAATAGCCAATGGCTCTATCTAAATGTATTAAAGAGCTAGCGTTGCTTCACCTCCTGCACACGAAGAGATCTGCCTGGTATAGGCATGTTGAAGCTAGGAATAGTTTCCGTCCGATTGTACGACTGCTTACAACGCTTTTCTACACAGAATCAGCGAAACGCTTAATATTGGGGCCGGACAAATCCTACCAAGAGATGAGTGCATATACGGGTTAGTCGAACGAGACCCGTCACTTACTTAGACACGAACATGGCGCCAAAATGCCCATTTCGGCGACGTATATCGACAGCGAATTCATATCTATTAGAGAACATTTTTACTATTCGAAAACACTACGGAGCTTTTCTACTACTGAAAGAATTCTTAAGACTAGCATAAAGAGATAGGCTTTATATGAAACACGAGTGCATCTGTTATCATCTATCTGGGTTTCGTGGCACCCGACTCGAGGTAAACACGACAGCCCATGTAACTGAATTGCAGTGTGTCCTTTTTAGAAGCTGAACGTAGCTCTCTGCCATTACTGCTAATCATCGATACGGAGTATCGCTATAACAAATTGTCTCTTTTAGTGACTTTTTTCTACTTGCAGATAAACTGTACAAAGGTAACGTTATTCAACATCAAATTCTACTACAACACAGCTAAAATCTTGTTTCAACCATTTTCAAAGTCAACGGTATATTTGCTTGATAGTCAACATGGAGCGCCTTTTTTGACATGGGGAATTGGGTATCCGTTTGTGACACACGAGGCTCAGGGATCACGGTTAGTTTTTCTGCCGATTTTTATTTTGATACACTTTATAATGTAACTCGTTCGATTGAAAAATTTGCCCGGTTTAGGGTCGGAAACATGGACGTTTAGTGCGGGGTCGACGGTGTTATGGGCTAACTTTTCTATATGCTGCTTAAGGTGCCCAATTTCTAGTTTCGTTCGTACTAATAACACCAGAAACATGCCTCTATAGAGGGAAGACTCGTTTTCTGATCCGAGTTTATAAAATGGAATCAACGTCGCCCCATTATGAACGAACCAATATCAAACGGGTCAATCATCGTTCCTCGTCCTTCATCAAGCTCGTTAGTGACACGTCAGCATCCGATGTTTCGCTATTCCACGCGAAGCTACGATTGCGCGCGTTAGATCAAGCGCAGACATCGTCTCCCTAATGGTAAACCGCAGATATCAACACCGAGTGCAGTACTGATTTCAGTTTACGTTTTACTAGATCCGTTGTTCCAGATCAAGAGAATGTATTCAAGCGTACTAATGAAATCGTCGAGCGATTGTTGCGGATATCAATTAATGGTGATATATCGAAATATTTTTCGCGCTGGACATGACAACGGAGGCCCCGGTTTGTCGGAAGTCCTGTTTAAGGAACACCTATCAACACAACAGTAATTAAACCTGACTGAAACTAAGTTCATTTGTTTGCGTTTTACGTCCGGTCGTGTCCCTAGTCATGGGTTGAAAATATTAAACAAATATGTCCTATTTAAAAATGATAAAAAGTATAAGCGTGAATTAAAAGTGTGTATATGTGATATGTCCACCCATGTGGATAGAAGTTGAATGTACCATTCTATAAATGTAGCTAAAAAAATTTAATATTCTTTTTTACTTCGACTAGGCCATGAAACCGGTCAAGATTGCGGGATGACGCGATACAACGAATATGTTGCATTGTTTCGTATTTTATTAAATCGACTTTGAACATAGAACAACTAATGTTTTTTTGATTAATTAAAAAATACGCGTAATTTTTCGCTGTTTTTTTGTCATCGAAACGAAGATACCAATTCGTTTAATATATTTATAGTTATAAGTAATTGATGCAGCCACAGCTAGAACTCCTTCCTACGCTTTATCCAACATATTGAAAATTATAAACCCCAATTCGTTTCAACTTTCCAACTAGAGTCGGGTCGCTAGCTTAGATGGCAAACGATGAGAGTCTTTTGAAACGATTCGAGAGAAGCACGCAGGTTTAAATAATACTCTCCCGTCTTTTCAGTGTTTAAATCAATGAGCTTATTGTTGTTATTCAGGCTAGCACGCCGCCCTCTACCTGCGTTTGACCAGCATAACTACTCCTACCCTGTCGTGCCGTATATCTCCAGCCGAAGGATTTCTGCTATGTGTTTCAAAAATCGTTGATTGTGTTGAAAAGAAGAGAGCACTGCTTGAAAGAAAGAGAAATCATCTGTGTCATCGTATAGCAATAGCAATGATATCTTATTTCGTATCGTAAGATATGTGGAAAAAGTGGGAATTTCACATGATGTCAATGGGGTCTTCTCTCCTCCGACGGGTTCACCTATAATACTATATCCGAGTGGCTGATACGCCTTCCTAGATACGTGGTTATTGTACCTATCCATGACAAGCAAGTCCTACTTGATAAATTATTGCTTCAAATCTAAGCTTTGCCAAACGATGACACAGGAGCCTATGAAAGGAGGAAAAAAGTAGGACGGCATTATTGATACAAAAATCGTTTATATGGGTAGTCTATTGTTTTCGAGTTCTGTTGGAGAAACTTCCAGATTCCAGATCAGCGATGCGCCTCTGGACGGCTTCTGACGAAGTAACAAAAGGTGACTCGAAAGACTTATTCCAAATTTCCAGCTTGTGGTTGATAATTATGACCAGTGTGGTACAACACAACAAGGTCCAATATTTAGAATACTTATTTTTTTTTATAGGTAGGTGCATCGAGTGCAATGCCTAGCAATACCAGCAGACGGAAAGCTCGACTTTAGATTTGTGAGGCTGATAAAAATGGCTTTTATATAGTGATAGCTGCTGAAAGAGCAAACGATTCTCTGGACTTTATCAGGATGCTAAAACAATAATCTGTAGAGGCCCAGGTTGCTTGCCCAAGGTACCTAGCGTCATGGACGGCTATTAATAACAGATGACAGCAACACGATATGTGTTTTTCGAAACAACAGCCTGACTTGATCACCTTTAAATACGGGTTAACTAAACAGAGGGTACAGGAGGAACGCCTATGGATAACTGCTTGACCGAGCCTTGTCAACTACTGCATATTCATATAAATATATTCGTGGACAAAGCTGGTAGCTCAATATTTTTAGTTCTGTAATTTTTCTAAATTAAATTGCAGAGTTGATGTAGTCCTGTGATACGTCGAAGCCAGGCTTAGTACTATATGATTAAACCGAAGGAGTAATATTTCGAACCATTTCGTTTTTCTCAAACGAATTGGGTCACAGTGATTTGTGGGGTTTATTTACCACAGGTCCTTGTGGCCCTCTTGCTTTTAACGTTCCGAAAGCCTTCGTCAGCCATCGTTGCACCTATACAGAGACATATCAGTACGTTGTTTTTCCTCATGCTCCGTGAAGTGTCCGATGGAAAATCGCCGCACCGTTGTATTATTTTTGCATTTTCTTTTCAAATTATTGTCAAATACATATTAACGTGAGCTATTTGCGCTTCCTCGTTAGTACTTTTGACTATGGAAAGTTTAATTGAACAGGCCTTCTAGACTTGTGTAGTTACAACACATACACTTTTCACAGATTCTTTGACACTATCTACCAACACTAAAATTTGAACCAGCGGCGACCGGCATATGTCTTGATCGCTTTCCTGGTTATTAGGATAACCCGTACAGAAACGCGTACTAGCCACTTGGACAACGCAGCCCCGGGTACCTGTAGGACCGAATTGGCTGCCGTAAGGTTTCCATCCTCTACTGTAGTACTGCTTCCCTGAGAAATAGCAGTAGCAGCAACATTAAAAAAACTTATCCTTCGGCTTTTCCGTGGCCCGGACCATGAGACCTGCGCGCTGGATAAGGAACTAGCCTGAAGGGTTCTCGCTCAAAGCATGTCCCTTACCCATTAACATCGTAAAATAAGCCGACACTTGCAGCCACACGAAATACCTCTTTATGTAGAATTGCTACGGAGTATGGTTTGTTACGGGGTAAAAATCTTACAAACGCTAAATTTCCTCCTCATTAGCAATTACTAGGTTCAAGCCATTTTATTATTCCTGTATCATATGTTACTGCCTGCATAGCGATGTGTGAAGCGTGTTGAATGACAATTCATACATGTTTTGTTGCCTGGCAAGCAAAGCTTTCGACTTGACTCGATCGGACTCTTACTTATGGAGCCAAACGTAGAAGGCAAGCTCGTGCACGCCGGCAGTAACCGTTCGTTGCCGTCGACTGCTGAGTTTGAGTACTCGTTGCCCCAGCCCATCGTACAAGGGGCTTGCTCATCTCTCTCCACAAGCAACGATTCCTTTCAGCGGTCTTTCATATCTGCCAGAAACGTTACATTACCCCCCTTCGTCTCCTACACCATCGACCCAACACGGTGGCAACTCCAAAAGCCCACACGTTCGCCCAGTTCAACGGAACAATGCCACGCACCCTCCCCCTTTCCAAAAGACTACGAGGAGACACTGCGGAAAGATTCACGGTGGTACACTGAGAATGCGCCGACGTCAGATGCACTGAGGAGGCTAAAGAAGCGGCACTCAGCTCTCGCAAAAGCTTACTGGTGTCGCTGGAGTTAAGAAAGCGGCAGAATGCCTGCTGCTGCTGCTGCCAAACAGCCGGAGCAGCTTGTGGAGACTAAGTAACTAGCTAATTGTGAACGTTACTCCTTGTGAAGCTGACTCCTTTGGCATTGTTGCGGACTAAAAATACACCCAATTTCTGATAGGACACCATCTGTCAGCTAAATGAGTCGCCTCTAACGTTGGCAATGATGGTAGATATGGTTAGAGGATTTCACCAGCTCGCACTTTCGTCGTCTGCTGATATTTAGAACATAGTTTCTACGGACTATTTAGAACATAGTTTCTAGGGACTTCGTTCTACGATCCGGTGCAAAACCGGAGGACTGTCTAAGGCAAAGGGTGACGAATCGGACCGCCGTGACCGTAAGCGATATATGACAGAGTAAACAGGCTAAACAGCCGCCGAAGTCAAAACAACGGAATAATGGCTTGGACGATCCTCGTTTGACTTTTCGTTTTGTAAGTGCCTGGATGTAGCAAGTGATAGGTGTATAATGATAACAACACTGTGCATTACAGCATTGTTATTATCGTTGTCAGAAATCAGCCATCGTTCCATTTTTCCATATTCATCTCTATACAGCCGTGTTTACAAGCTGTTGTGAGACCAATTTCGTGTAAATTTTCAACTTTCACTTGAACAGTTTTGATTCGTGATTTTCGTAACTCTTTCTTTCTTTCTTTCTTTCTTTCCTTCGACAATTAAGGCCGCATCACTGGGGCTACATATGGAATCGGCTTGGCCATTGCCAGAGGGCTGGCGTCTGTGGCGCTCGAGTAATTCTGGCACGCCGCACTGGGTCGAGGGCAAAGCTGGTTACGGAACAGTGTAACGCACTCAACGACGATACTTTATATTATATTATCGGTCTTGCCTCACTGAAATCGGTGGATGTGTGCGCACTTCGCAGTTGTTAAACACTGAGACTTGCCTTGAAGTCCTAGTTCTCAAGGCAAACATCATTAGTCCAGGGAAATGGTTGGAATTGACGTTAGCCACAAGCCGCCTGGGTCATTTTCATCTTGCTAACCAACTGATTTTCCTGTCGTGTCTAGCCATACTGGCTGCACGTATTTTAATTGCTGCTGCCGAGACCCCGCAGGATCAAGAACCGCAGCATTCCCAACAACCTCCATATGGAATATCAATTATCGGAGCGTACGGTAGCATCAGAATGTGCATTATATCACACGCTAGCGAGCCCGATCATCGACAAAGATGCCGTACTGAATACGTCTGCCATTCCCGTTTAAATGAACGTCCAAAAAATAATACGAATAGTCATATTATTTTAGTTAGGTATATTTGGTATACGAAGTTTTCCATGCATGTTTGCCTGTTCATTCCTGTCAGAACATCGGAGCAACAACGCGCTGAGTTGTACCCAGCCAAACTAATTTATTTATTTCTAAATGAAATTGGCCATTTACATTTAGCACTCATCTACATTAATACATAATAGCTTTCTAAAGTGAGTTTCCTTCTTTAGAAGTTTTTCAGTCATAATACTTTCCCTTTTCCCTTAGCCGAACGTCTTTCCTAAATGCTAAAAAATCTGTCCATAAGTCGTGATGTTGGTCGTTGGAGGTTGGGGAAGTTTTAGCTGGATAGGAAATGCGTTCCTTGACATCACCCGAGTCCATAGTAAGTGAATTCGTTGCATTTAGCTCAGATAATAGGTAATTGGGTATGAGCGGCCCACCTTCAAGGATCAGGCAGTGCACCGCCGTATCGCCTCTACACAAACTCCGACGGCTGAAAAACATCAATGAGTGCTATCAGTATCATTTTTCCTCACTTACCACGCATGTATCAACTAGTGCTATCGGCCACTTTACAGGATTTACGGCTAACGGGTCTCATCCAAACTTCGTTCGGCGTACCAATCTCCTGCGTAACACGTGGCTGCACCGAGGCCTGCAATGTTTTGGTTCGTCTCCTGAGAAAGGAGCACGGACCCCAGAATGGATCCCGGCATCGCCCAAATATCAGGGAAATATTTCAAGAAATGCCGAGAAGTGCAACCCAGTCCCGAGGCAGAGAATGGCGAAATGGCTTCACAACTCTGCAGCATTAGTGAGGACCTAATTCATAAAGCGTTGTCAAAATGATCAAATTACCTGATGATGAGGAACGCTCATCGGAAGCCAAAGGGTTGCATTTGGTCGTTAATAGATGGTTGTCTAATAATACTATAAGCGAGTGATCCTAAGCAAACATTGAAGAAAAACGTAGTGAACCCTAAGATTGGTTGGCATAAGATGCTGTCTCTTGTATGAAAAAAAACGCTTACTTTTGACTAAAGCCTTTTACATTGCTACTGTTTATGTGTACACATATATTGAATCGTTGCCTCAAGTCCTGTCAAAAACACATAAAAAACTTTGAACATAATGAATGTTTCTTCCCTCAATTGCTTATCGAATAGCACAATTCCCTGCCCAGTGAAAATTACCTCTGATTGGCGTTGCGTGCTTAGGAATAATTCGTCTCTGTACGAGAGGAACTAGCAATGGTGTGAAGGTGTATTTTTTTTCCTTTCCAGGATTCAAGCCCCATCCAGGGTTTCCTCCCTCGATTCAGGATTGCTCCCTTAAATTCCGCCCTCTGCGACTGTTGTCAGATTCCCCACCTTCACCTACATCATTCCATTGTGAGACTAAGCACCATTTGCTGACTCGATAGAGTTTTCAAGCTAAAGCAAACCGGACAGCTGACGTCTGTCCACTTTCTAGCATTGCCTAATGCTCGCCGCCGCCGCCGCCGCTCTAAACCTAAAATTTGACCAGACGCGTTGATGGTCGGCCTGTAAGCGTTCATCATTTTTGAGTAAGCTGTAAAGAGATAACCAGTTAAGGAATTGTACAGACTGGAACAACTAGCGTCCATTTGGCTTCGAAATATACCCTGCTAATTCTTGCGTGCCGCGCTTTCGTGGAAACAACAGAAACCGTTAATTCGCCTTGATAAAAAAGCAATCAGAGGATATTGTGCATGCGTCGCTAACTGTACACCTACCAGTGGCGACGTTAATCGCTTGCCTGCAACTCTTGTCTGCGCTTTTTCGTTCGTTTTAGTTCATCGGTGTGTGCCGGCCGCGGCCTGGCAATGCTCTTTGACGTCTACGCTCGTCCTCCGTTACACACACGGCCGAATGCAACAGACGGCGGCACAATTCAAAGGTAATGCCGCGTTGTACGTGTTTGCCGTGTATGTTATGTATATGTGTTTTGTTTGTGGCGCACCGTTGGCATCATCGGACTGTTGCATTAGTAGTACCGCTGCTCATTCGGGGGGTGCCAAAGCCGCTAATCTGGTGGCTACGAATAAGCGGTGTTACATTGTAAACATCTGGTTCCTCCTGATTCCAATGATCGGGCTGCTGTTACTGTTGTATCTGTGCGACTTTGCTGTGTTCGCTCGCGTCGTGGGGCTTGTTTTGCCAGCGTTGTATCGCAAAAACTGGCCCACCATCACAGCTTGGGGATTGATCCCGTCGCGCCGCTGTCGGCCACTGTCGTTGCCGTAGCCTTGTTTGCCATCAACCGACTGTAGCGGCAACGGCAGCCCTGTGATACTGCGTTTGATTCGAGCCCGTCCGCAACCGGAACGTTTCGCTGTTCTAGTAGCTGGATCGACATCGATATAGAAGGGGGGCGATGGTGGTTGAGTGTGAAGCTGTTGCTGCCGATCTACGCCATGATACGCTATGATATGGCCTGCGCGGCAGCTACTCTTGTAGTTGCTAACCAATGCCACTGGCGGCATTTAAGGCTCGCCAACAGCGGCAGACCCCTACGGGAAGTGAACCGGGACGAACGCCATGGCCACGAACTACGGTTACGCATTACGACGACCGTAGCTAGATGAGACACCATTGACAGGATCTGGTTATATTTCACTCCTCGGTAATAAGACAGATACGAGTGCGGACGCAGGTGCAGGCGTAGGTCCGAGTAGGCGGAACAACGTTGGCTTCGTCAATCCTAGCTTAATTCAATAGCGCTCTATTTGTAGTAGTTTTCAGTGCATTGATGTGATTGCTGCTGCTGCGTGAGCAAATGCGTCGACCACGACTGATCGAGAGACCAGGCGATTCATAGAAAATGAATAACGGTTACATTGCCGTTTCGTGTGATGTAGCGTATTGTGCTGTTCTAGCTTCGGCAGTGCGAAAGGTTGGAGGCGGCAGCGGTAACCGGGACGCTGGAGGTTGTTGAGTTATTCGGCCAAGTGTCGTAATGCCGCTAACTTGTCGCGATCGCTCTGTAAGAGAACGAAGATGACGTAAAGCAACAAAAAGACCAGAAGAAACAATATACAAAAATAAGCATCTAATGTATATGGACGTGCGGGTCATTTGGGGCTATCCTGCTTAATTGTATCGATAATGGAGAAGACGAATGATCAGACAGTGGCTTCACACCATCCCTGTAAAGGGCTACAGCAGAAGCTGTGAACACGACAGCTATGTCAGCTGCACGGGAAGACCGTGCTAATTGCTGGGGGCAATACCGACATGGGCTTTTATACGATACACGCCCTGCTGCTGTAGGCTGGCCGGGTGGTATTCGGCTGTTGATATGAAAAACGCGCCTCACAAGTGGTCACCTGTCCAAAGGAGCTGCTTTCGGAAGCGTGGGTTGGCTTCGAGCTGATAGACTTGTCGTCGCTGAGATCCATGCTGGACTGAGGAACACCTTGGTATGTTGTTCCTCAATGCGAGATGCATGGCACTCGGTAACCGGCAACAAACTCGTGAAGGCTCGCTTCTAGCTCGGTCATTTCTATCTGGTCTATCAGCTTCAGCCTCTTTCGGAAAAGTTAGCTTCAAACCGCTCTGTCATAACGTCTTCGATTGATCAGACGGGCGCGGCAGTGCTCGAGGGCCCACAAGCCGAAAACAACTACGAGAACAGAGTCAACAATGGTACTATTCAGCAGTGACTTCTACGGCCCAAACACAGGGATCCATGTGCGCGGCGTAAATACGACGCAAGGTCTCCTTCTCCAACTTCTTACCAAATCACAACAATCTTTCACGAAACGCTACACCCAACAGGCGTTTCATTGTATTAAAGAGCGAGGCTGAAACGTAAGCATTAACTACGAAGAAGCTAAACGCTCTCATAGTCGGTCCTGCCGTAGCTGCTACCTTTTCTGTCAGTAAAACGAGACAAACCAGCCTGTTGTGGTTGGCCAGCGCAAGGCGAGGGAAGAGACGCCGATCGTCAGGTCATCGATGAGAAAACCCGCGGTTAGGTACTGCCAAAAAAAAAAGATCTTCACCATTTGTATAACGTATATTCAATTCGATGAAACGTAAGAACAAGATCGCAGCGAGGCGATCCAGCAGATGAATCAAAATGGCCATAATGAATTAAGAATATTAGGCGATAAAAAAGTGATGTTTTAAGCTAGTCTGTATGTGATGATACAAACAAAGTGCAGAAAATGGGCATTATAGTAATAACAGTTTCTTGCTGAAACAGTAATATTTTTGTCGCTAAAAAACAACAAAAGACATTACTGCTAATTAGATGCGAAAAAAATCCTTGCAGCAGATAGAACCGGAATAAATTTAATCGAACTAACGGTTTTTCCAAACGTAGCTGGGAGCCAGCGTCGATATGGATGCATTGCCCATACTGTGTTTGCGTGAGCTGCAGAACTGGTCGTTTATAACGAAGCCGCTCGCAGAAGGCCACTGTAAACATTATCACATTAGCAATATCATTTAATATTTTTTCCGCGCTTTTTTCTATGCATGGCTCTCTCGACACACAAGCATTGAAAAAGGAAAAAATTTAAACTATTAAAGTTATTACTTTAATAGTTTTGATTAATTGATTTAAACATCAGTATCACCTTCCAGCTGGCATATATGGTTTTTAACCCACGGTTAGTTCGTTACCTCTACGTTGTGTATATTGATCTGCGCCAGATCTGAATCGTCAAGTATTACGACGGAAGTCATCCGGGAAGGGGTTCATGGTCTAGCTTAGCTCACCCCAGTCTAACGCTGGAACTCGCAGAAAGGCACGCTTACAATGTGGCGTGTCAGCCCCGACGCAAGGTACTTTCCATCAATTGTTGACTATCCGGTCTCTTGTATCAGTAGGAAAATATGGGCCTACGATATTCGTGCTTCTCGTGGATGGATACAACACGTGTATTGCACCTCTCGTTTGTTGCGATCGTCACGACGGTTATTGCCAAATGAAGAGGAATAACAAAGCCATAAAGTAGCTTTAATCAAAAGCCCTTCTATTTAGCGTGAATCAAGCCCAGCGAATCGCGCCGACGCGATATATAGAGCGCGCTGCCGACTAGTCTATCCCGCTAGGTGAAAAATGGATTGTTTAATTAAATCGGTAAATCGAGGAGGGTTCAACATCAGTAACAGCAGCAGCTGACAAATGGGCGTTTGATAAATAGGACAATTATGAGCGAAGACTATCGGAACGCATCGTAGAGTCGTTCTGCCCACATCCTGTATGCCATGCTTATGTAGTCAGTTATCTAGAATTATCAAATACATGACAAAGCTATCTTGACAAACGTTTGCATGATCTACCTGTTCTGTGGCGCACAGGAAAGTACTACCGGCCGTGAACATTTCCCAACATCGAACCAACCCACGAACCCTTTTTGGCAACAGGACAAACTGATGCAGGATATGTTACCGTACACCTTAAAATGCACACAATTGAAAAATGCACAAACAGTTATCCACGATTCCTTTCTGGTCGATTTCGCAGCTGGCGAGTGTACAGCTACAGCAGGATGTGCTGTCTTACGCTAAACTTCTACGTCGCCCAACCAAAAAAAAAGGATAACTCTAAACTGTTTGCCTCGTGCGTTAGCGTTTATTCATCGCTAGCTAGGGTCACTGGTACTCAGGACCAGTACGTAGGGCAGCGTGTTATCCGGCGAAAGGCACCGAGACCTCCTCAATCTGTCTTGCATTTCCGCCTGACGTCCAGGACACGAACGGATAATATTTTGTTGACTACAGATCAATTGCGCCACCCATGGACACAGTCATGTTAAAGCAAATCAAACGAGCGTAGAATAGCCATTTTTTTTTCTGTTTTTATCCGTTACGCAAATTAATTAAGAAATTAGTGCACAAAACCTGAACAAACACAACCAGAACTGCTAAAAATTGTACATGATTGTCCCGGTGTGTTTTTCATACAAAGAAAATACTTTTTTAGCAAATATTTTCATCGTTGCTTTGTGAGCGCAGAAAATAAGTCAGAAACTACGGTACTTCAGATAGGTTATGTTAATGGAAGAAAAGTTTTTTAGATGTTTTCATGCTCGGACAGAACGTCCTAAGACTCATATACGGGAGATCAGGACAACCAGCGGTATCACACAGGCCGCCTGTAACGCGCGATTACACTAAGCCTACAGTCAATATAGAGATATGTGTTCCTTTGCGTAAACTGTTTAGTGATCGTTGCATCGTACCCCCCGTGTTATTTGTCGTGATCCGTACGCACAGAACTATATAATATAATCGCTTAATTCTACATGCACTTACTATCAATACTGCCCACCTAAAAACAGTATCGACACCAGTATAGTGTGGGCCATCCTCATTTCTTATATAATATAATCAACTATATTGGCAACCTTAAAATGGGAACGGCATAGCGCAGTTTACAAATAAACCCACCAACAATACAGGACGCTAGCTGAGCGAAAAAGAGCCAAATATGTCCAGTAGATCTCTGCCAATCTAAACCCAGCCAGTCTTATTAACCTAAACCTGTAGCTCTTAAAAGTTTAGAGTTAACAATTTTCTTGTAGTTTGTAGATGCAGAGAAAGCTATCAGCGTCGATGCAGAAATATTTTCAGTGAATTTTCTCTTTGTTCACATTCAATATATCTAATCTCGATTGAAATGCGTAGTTATAGAGCGTTTCGTATATAATTCGTATGCTACATCGTAAACGTTATTGGTTACAGTTTAACGTTTTACCTACGTATACATGGATTTATCGGAGACAATAAAAGATACGCTCTGTATACGGGCTTTGCGATAAACGTAGCCCCTCCGATCCGACTTTCATAGAGCCGTCAGACATTGCGTCTCCAGTAACCCCTGTCCACCTCCGAGATTTAATAAAATTTTGTATCATTTTGCTTAGAAACACGCCTGCGTATCGGTATGTCATGCATTGATGCTCTCAACCGTACACAGAGTGTTCCGTACACATTGCTTTACATTCAGGGTACGAGCAATTGAAAATAACCCTCCCTAAACCTAACAAGATTAACTTTTAAACAAAACATGTCATGGAACGCGTGAGAATACAGCAGAAGTACAAATACGGTATCGCATAGAGTTTGAGGCGGATCCACTTGTGCGACCTTTAACCAATTGTATAGACAAAGTAAGTTCGGAATGGATAGGATGTTAAAGAAATCCAAAGCGTTGTTGCAGACCAGAACGGTAATACTTTTAAGCATCTACGGTAGGGAGTGAAACTGCTGTTCTATATTTTGTGTCGACACTTTTGCAACTCAGATCATACTTATATATAGTTAAAAAAAAAAAAAAAAAAAACTGAACTTATTATTATTGTTATTATTCGGACTGTGCCTTTATGTTTATACACATGTAAACAATGGTCGTGCATTTTCATATTAACTAGTATGATGCTATATAGCAACTTTTGTTCTAGAACTTCTATTGTTAGAATTTCTTTCACAGAGCATACACGAACCCACAACAAAAGCTAATTATGTAGAATGATTTGGCTTATTTTAAACGTTGATACTACTTTCGTAGTAGCAATAGCAAAAGTAGTCGAAGAATCTATGGAAATCTGAATAAACGAATTGTTGCACAGCAACAGGACACTAGGAGACACCTTTACTTGCACAGAGGAGAGTGTGTAGCGCAGGAAAAAAAAAGCATTTTCTCACTGTGTATATTAGCAAAGTCCCCGGATTGGTTGACTCAGCAAACGAACGTTTTCGGCTCCTCTCACGCACCGAACAAGCGCCTCTCAGAAGCACCCCTCAGTATGGCATCAAGGACTTGCACCCACCGTGATTACATGGAACTTCTCTAACTGACCTACAAAATTTGATTGCACCATTACACCATGGTAGCATTTGTTCGTAATTACTATAGCGGTCTATTCAAAACGACGCGTGGTTCTCCATTCGCTGTTGATTATCTAATTATCAGTAGAAAGAGAAGATGTCCATCTTTATCTATCTCTATGTAATTCAATTCAATTGAAAACCGAAGAAGATCGTTTCTCTTGTGTCTGTAAATGCTTTGGGAAGAGTCGTGAAATTTCAATTATTCGGATAGTAGTTGGAAGGGAGGCCATTTTTTAGCCAACTAAAAGGTGGCTAAAATTTCTAATACCATACAAACGCCCAAACTAAAATAGCCTCCCTGTATTCTAATGTTCCACCCTAGAGCATTCGATTAAGCTTGTAAGGTAAGCAAAAGTGGACGAAGATTTCTCAAATGTAAAAATACCTAAATATGATAACTCAGTATTTTAGACGCCTATTGCTGATAGTGTAAAAGTCATATTTACAGTGAAGCCATCCGCTCCATTGTAGTCAATGCCACTTGGAATATTCAGCTTCGCAATTCCAATGATCTGTTCTACAGTTTAGGTAAAGTATCTTAAATAGAGGCCCACTTCTTCACGGTCGGCCCGAACAGAAATTCGTTTGCAGAAGCTCCTCGGTTAAAACTAAGCAATTAGTAATAAGAAAGGCCAGAAAACTGACCGATCCAATATTTTAAATATTAACGTTCGCTTGAGCGAGTTACTGTTCATTGCAATACAAAGGGTTCCTTAATGATGCAGAATTTAACTTGACTTCTCAACAGCAATGGCAAACTCAGTAATTTTAAGGCTTAAAACTAGCCTCCATTTACTTCTCCACACCAACGAACCCCTATATTGTGTGCCCTGTTTTTCCAACAGCATCCACCTCCAGCAACCTTCGCTTTCCAGTTTCTGTCTGCCTTTCCGCGTGTGCCCGTTAGCCCCCACCGCGTCTCAGTTCTTGAGCCCATCTTTATATACCACACCACACCAGTTCCACAGTGGCCGGTTTGACAACCCACAGGTCGCCACTTGTCCTGTCGACGATAGGCTGTCTGCTGCTGCCGGCAGGACGGCGGAACCGATGTCCAGTGGCCAAAGCGACTCACAGCTGTTTGCAGCTGTCCTGCTTGCGCCGTCGCAGTTATTATCCGGGCCGGTAGCGGCCTGCAGCTCGTAGCTGTTAAACTTATCTGCCGGCCGCACGGCTGTCGTAAAGTCGATGGTGTTGCCCCCACAAGCAGCTGTCGACGTTAGCTTCAACGACACTGCGGCACGAATCAACCCAACATAAGGGCTCAACGACTGTGGAACGAGTGGGAGAAATGTGTCGGGGAGAGGTTTTGCGTTGAGAGAGAAAGAAACATGGACCATTGCTGAAGCAAAGAGGCGAGAAGCAACTAGAGCTTGTTAGTAAGGGGGCCGCCGGTTCGAGATAGCCGGCCCACCCTAGTGTTCTGCTGGCCTTGGCTAACGGCAACCAGATACGGTCTCTGGTTTTGTCTGTTCGCCTTTTGCCCGTCCTGACTATACTGTTTGCGCTACTTGGTACTGGCCGGGTTCTGCAGAGTGTCGATGGGCCAACGGGTGCGCAGGCAGAGGCAAAGGCGCTAAGAGACTTTTGGTAGGGCTACGGGCTGGAGTCGGTTGGTTGAAATCGCCCCGCGCTCATTGCTCCCCGTAGCCGGTTCAGCTCAAAAATGATAGCCCCGCGAACGCTCAGTCAGGCTTGCGCTACCGTAGGCGCTATAGAGACGCAAGAGGAGATAACAAGCGATGCCAGAGGCCAAGACGGAAAAAGGAGAGGAAACGAGGACCGCGACGGGAATCGGCAAAACCAAGCGAATAGCTCTGCGCAACAAACAACATGCAGTCGCAATCAACGTCCTCCACGCCCACCCACTCGAGTAAGGAAACAGTGGAAAGCTATATGGGTAAGCCTACGAAACTCGGGCCTGCTCTGAGAACTGTTCTTTCCAGTTTTCTTTGCGGAATATTGAGTCTGAAGCACTAGGGTAACGCGGAAAAGATTAAAGCGGAAGAAAAGAGACGTAAACACGAGAAAAATCGCACCGATGCTTAGGATAGGCAAGACCTGGAATAGTATACATTACAAATGTACGTAACATACGCGTAAATCCGACATGACGCGTTTTTGATTCAATTAGCCGGTAAAAATTAAAAGTTCGACTTGGTCGCCATAATCTCGTCTATATATATACATGTATGCAAAGATCACGGGGTCCAAGTTTGGGGTATTTAGCTCCCGTCTCAAAAGCAGTAAACTCAACAATGTTACTTTGTTAGGACATAAGCTTCCAATGTGTGCATGCGACTTTACTCGCCGGTAGTACTAAAAAGAAAGCATTGCGTGGGGTCGTAATGCCAGTTCGAGAACAGGCTCAGGAACAATTTCACGCTTCGATACCCGTCCTGCCTCCCGTCCTGTCGACATATAATGGGGTACCATAGGGTTTTTTCGCACAACCCTCCAATTCTTACGTCACAACAATGCACATAGAACAGCCTCGCAATATTCCTTCCGTTCGTGACGTTCTTATCCCCCCCCCCCCCCCCCACACACACACACACAAACAACCTGTCAGTGTGTCTTCGTTCGAATATACCCTCAATCTACCATTTTTTATATATACAATGAGTAGAGGCGGCGATTAACTCTGCCGAAAACGGCAGATAACGCAGACTGCGAGTAAATAAAACTAAGAGACATACAGAACAGGCATGAAATGCTCTTGCATGAAAAACGCTAAAGCCTATTTTACTCACGCTGTATATCAACTATTTTTAGTAGGGGGTATTTTATGCACCTCACGAAGATGGCAATACTCCACTGAATCGCCATGCAATTGTTACCTGATAAAATGAACGTGTAGCTTGTCTGGAACGCCCTAGGCACAACTATCAAAGTTGTGTTTAATAGAAACCTAATTACTTTTTGTGCCTATGTAAGCATGCATCGTCTCTCTCATGTATGATAGGCTTAATTCCAGATCGAAGCGAAGACAGACGCACAGTTTTTGCGACTTATTTTTCCCATCGAGACTTTCGTCTAGGCTACCATAAGGTTCTAACGCGCAGCGTCTCTGCACCAACACATGCGAAGCACCCGTCCGCTCGGTCCTAAATTCCTTTATGTCAACAACTATTTTAGGCGCTGCAACTAAAGATTTTCCCATGACATTGTGTATTCTTTCATTACCTTTTGTTATAACATGGGTATTGGTCCCAGTCTTAAGCAAACCGATGGGACTGTCAGGCGTAGGCGACGATATAAGGAAGACGAGTTGCTCAGTGCCTTGTGTACTTGTCAATTTTATGTTGGCTCCTTATGGCCTCTCGTGCTGCGGATTCTGTTGTGGTTTGCCAAAGAATCTTAGCACGACGGTATTAGCTTACCCACATGCAGTTCAGTTCTGCCCCGCACGCTGACGTTTAGTATATGTCGAGGTCGGAATACACCAGAGACCGTAGGCAGACGGAATAGAGACAGAAGCAGACAAGACGCAGAACCGTGTGAGTTTTGCTTATGAACGTTACCAACTAGCGCCATATAAAACCCATATATCATCGATTACTACGTGACAGCCATAATTTCGTAATAGTCAAAAAGGAAATAAAGCAAAGGCATCCTAAAATCGTAGTCAGCAATAAACTGGTCGATCTGAATATTTCGTCTATGTCGGCCACCAATGCTCATCGATTTACAGCTATGGACTAGACATCTGAGTGTATTAGGGCTTCGAAAAAGGCGGTGTATGCGCATCCAATAGGCAGGCACTATCGGAAACGTGGATCGGGGTCTGTCAATATAGTGTTAGGGTTCCAAAGCTTAAGAGTTACCGCACTGATACTGGTTCATAGCATAAATTGTGCTAAGGCAAATAGTAGCCGAACTCTCAGTCGGAAAAAAGAAGGTAAAGGTAGGCAAGCCACAAGCATGGCCAAGAATCACAGAGCAGACGAGCTTTCAGCGCGATCATTACGAACAATAATATAAACCGGTTTGTGTCACATTTGCGTGCATCACCGCGGTGTCCTTGACAAGAAGGGGAACTGCCAAAAGATGTCCTATCGGCCATACCTAGCCGAGTATAGCTCTATTTAACCGAATCATCCAAACAGAACTACTATTTAGACGTAGAGAAACATGGAAAAAATAAATGTCTTTTGGTAGGCTAAATGAAAAAAAGGTGTACAATTGAAGACTACCGGTTATTGTAAAAGAAATGTGAATATTGACCTGTGATGGTCATCTGCTCCTCTACTTTTGAATGCGTTTCTTCAAAATAAATATCAGTTTGAGTTTAGAACGAATTTCAAAACGAAGAGATGAACTCATCGTGCTATTTTCGCATTAAGGCTATCAAAAATAGGATTCATCAAGGCTCACGTGTTCTCTACGGTTCATCTGTTTTGTCTATTCAATGTGTACCAAAAAATACTTAGCCAAATTATTATAATTTTGTGTCGTGACCTAGTAGATATGAGTGATTGCCTTTGACGACAGTTCGCATTCTATCGAACCATTGTCAATAAAACAATATCACTTTGATGGGGGTATAAACATCGTCAGATTAAAACCTGAAGCAATATTCTTTGATAATGTTTTCGAACAAAGCTCAGACTTGTAACTAGGTGCTCACCTGCGTCTTCGGACAGACACCTCACTGCCTCCTGACGCACAAAAGTTTTCACCGTTCAAGATAAGGATAAAATAATTGCTATTCAAATAACATTATTATTGAGTTTTCCGTCTTCTCAGACAATGCACTAATCATTACAGATCAAAAGTGCGTCAATCCGAATGATAACTACGGTACATTGATTTTGCCAAAATAGCCGGCATACGAAACATTATCGGCTAGGAAACTTTAGGATGTTTTCCGCTAGGCAAATCGTCAGCTTTTCAGTAATAATTACTACATACAGCCTCTGTCATACGTCGAGATCAGCGATCTCAATGCAGTAGATGGTGACAAGCGTAAATACCAAGAGTATCTGCCTATCGTCAGTTTCCATTTGCTGTCGCTATTTCATGTCCTCTCGTTTACAAATGCTATAATAGGCAAAGTGATGCGTGTGGCATGCGCGCACTTAATCGAAAATGATCTCTACTTCAAGTCGCTCACACCTCATTATTAACGCGACGCAACGATGTGGTGCGAACGAATGTTTTAGGTAACACGAGATGTCGTTTCGGACATTGCGAGGCCACAGATAGATGACGCTGTTAGCCGAATGCTCGGCTAACAGCGTCATCTATCTGGCCGGTACGAAATCAGGACGTGCGATGCGATCTGACGTTCGGTCCTGCCCCGGTTCGTACAGCCGGTTACAGAATATGACAGTACAACAGTGTGCAAGTAGCGCTTGCGGAACTTGCCTTGCAGGTTCAAGTTCGGGTATAACGAAGGCAGGCCCACGTTGTTTTTCGTTTGTAATGCTATCATACTTATTTACTACTCGACGATGCCAATGCTTTGCTTCGACGTTTACGAGATACATTCGAAGCTTTGACAGCGGCAGGCTGCCATAGCAGAGTACACCATTAGGGCATAGGAGACGACAGGCCAAGCGCTATAAGAAATAGGCCCACTCACACAGATGAATGTGTGACGATAAGAAAGCTGTCGAAAGATAAATGGCCCACAGCTGCAAATCACTGCGGATGTCGACTGACAACCAACTGCGAAAGGTTGACCACCTACCTGGGTGAATAACACGAACTCGTGTGTTTTTTTGTAACCTGGCCGGTTTTTAAAGTGTTCAACGGACTTCAAAGCGACGACTTTCGAAATGAAGCAAAGCTACCGATGAGGCTACTAGCAGCCCCTTAGGTAATCCGTTTTGTCGAAAATGCCATGTCGATGGAGAAGGACATGCGGGAATGCCGTGCATTTCTTGCTGAATATGACTAATATGAATATAACTGGGTCAAAATAATTTGTGAGTTATATCTTTGCGCGACGGCCTGGCAACACCGAGGGGGTGACACCTTAACAATGCTAGGCCTTCTACACCCACGGAGAATTCACGGGTTCTGGCTGGAAATCGGGATATGTCTGTACGACAATCTTAATCTGATACTTAAATTATCATCAACGGGTCTATACTTAGAAAAATAATTTTAGTGTTATTTCCTCTAGTAGATCTCTTCTATGTAGTTGACTTTTGTTTTTACAGTTTTGTATCCTTTGGAAAACACCTGGGCAGATTAGAGAAATGCTTATTTTTTATTATCTAAAATTTCATATTCTCTTAGCTACAACAAGATGGCGTCCGTTATATTTTTGTTATAGTCGCAATAAAATTTCGGATTTTAGCATGATACATGTGACAATCTGAATAGCTAGTCATGTAGCAAGCGAAATCCCCGGTTGTTTCTCTAAGATGATTTTGGAGTCTTGCCTATTTATCCTGTAATATCTACTTACGTATCTGCATGCTTTTACCCTATACAAATCTCCTATCTATATATCGCGATGCACAATCGATCCCGAACAGCTATTATTTTGGGTTTATTAGAAAATAAGATTACACGGCATTTCCGTATCGGCAAAGGCTCAATATTTAACAGAATTTCGAATGTTAAAGATACTAAGATCGTGACGAAGCAAGTCTGATATCAGTTAGGTTATATAATATGGCCGTCTAACGATTTGATCAGAAGGCGCCTTACCGCCTTAACACCATCCTAAAAACGTCGCGGATTTTTGAGTTCATCATGGTGCTTCGACATAAAATCACGAGCAAGAAAAAAGTAAAGTGAGCGCTACCAACAAACATGATCGACTAACATGCTCCTAAGACCACATCGCAGACATCATTGAAATGACAGAGGGGTTACGATGATTTCTCGATAGGTGGGCCTTAAGCTTCTTGATATCTGCTCCTTAACCAGTAGAACGGTGTGTTAATTTTACCGATCGATTTGCGGCACAAAGTGCCGAATGTGCCCAATCCGCTTTTCGGTAGCTAGCAGTGATCTTAAAGATCACCGCTATAGGACTGCCCCAGCTCCGATTGTTGCCAATCCGATCCAACAGCGTAACAAGGAATCCCTTCATAAAGCAACAGCAGGTCTTGGAGAACGAGTTGCCGGCACCTTCGACATCGACAATCGCACAATAGCCGCACGCAATCACGTCTTCGCAATGAATCTAGCAGCCATCTCTCTCTTTTTAGCGTAGCCATTTTCTCCTGGTGAGAAAGATGCGGAACGAGAGTGTGAAACTGCGTGGGACAATCCTTCAGATTACAGAACCATTCAGACCAACCGCCGCGATCTGAGCCCGCTCACGCAACGCTTGTCGATATCTGTGCATATGCATTTCCAGCAAGGCTATCTTCGTCCTGTACAAGGCGATAGGTGATCTGCCTATGGGTTTTCTATAGTAAGGAGTGTAGAAGATACAGCTTTGGTTAGTAAAGCTTGCGCTTATACGCTTCTGACGACAATGGGCAACTAAGCGCTAATTGTCGATACTGTACCAAATAGTCCAGTACGATATTAATAGTAATTCGTTAATCTGTCGAAGTTGCTTGATACAATGCCGTTACGGCAGCGCGTGATGAACAGCACCCCCTACACTGGGCCATAAAAACGAACCAATCTTCCGGTCTCTTCTATAATGCCTTTAGCTATTTTACCTCTGCTGGGTTGTTGGGCGCGCAATCTACAATACGAGCGCATATAAATCAGTATGCTTTGATTACGCTAGTGCTGGACAATCCAAATAACGTCGCTCTAGATTGTACCCAATGCTAAAGCCTTATACTTTCCGCTACGGCATCTATCATCATATATCAGTTTTGTTGATAAAGAAAAAACGCATTTACAGGCATCGAAGCTAGAATTAATATTTGAGGCATGTAAGACCTCTTATTGTCTTTTAGCTTGCACATTCGGATTGTCGGAATTGCTCAAGACTAGTTTAAGTCGTTCAAATAATAGCACAGTCATTGAGCATATCGGCTAGGGTCTCTTGCTGTGCTAGCCTTCAAAGGATATCAGAGACCGACCTGCTTAGAATACCAATTAAGGATAGGATTAACCCAAGGCCAAGAGCCGGAGTGTCTCAAGGCCGCCCGCTTTAGACCAGTGACGAATCGCTTAGAACCTTTTCCGTCAAATTCGTGAAAAAAACACTGCTTCTATCTAAGTTATGATTCGAAAAGATTTAGAAATCAGCTTCTCTAACATAACGGACGACTATTTCCAAACTTCCACCATATTCAGCTAGTTTCGGTATGGAACGTATGTAAGACGATCGACAAGTGTTAGTCTAGAAGCGTTTATGTATTTCCTGCTATATTGTGTAGGATACCTGTTTTCAGTCGATTTTTTCTTTAGCACTTGAATCTATGAGAGCAGATATAGTATTCCATAACATGGCTCTAATCGAACGGTATTGTCCATTTATTAGATATCTCTTTGAAGTAGACGACTATTCTAACATCAAAGAAAAAGATACTTTTAATATGTTCGGTCTGTGGGATGAAATCGACTTTAAGCAGGAACGAACGCGCCGTTGCCCTGATCAGCGACGCTCGCGACACGGGGCCGTCTTAATGGAAAAGATAAATTCAGCATCGGTGTCCAGTAGAAACAATGTAGAAAATCATTTGATTCGCTCGTTTAACAGCAGTGCAAGATCGCTAGGTCGTCCTCGCTGCTTGATCACACATTTCGTTCCGACAGCCTTGTTAGACAGACAACCTCTTAGATTTGTCCGGCGCCAACGCACGATATGAAGTACACTAGGAATTACTACACACAGTGTTGAAGTCGGATAACCATCGTCTGATCCCTGAGCTGTACTGACGTTGAGCTGATCCCGCCCGCCCCCGTAGTCCGGCCTCGCCATAAACTAACTCGGGCTTAGCAAGCAGCGGATTGAGATATCTGAAATCTCAAAGTGATTTGCAATGCGAGGCTTCTCAAGCGCAACCTGCATAACGACCCGCCAAACGAAAGCCGTGTGGATCACGGTATCAGACATCGCTAGCCTACAAACACGACAACTTTGGCCTACAGATCGACTCCAAAGCAAGGCTTAGCAGAGGATTCGTTCGTGTGTATATTGTGTATACATACGACTTGCAGACAATGAGAAGTGCGGAAAATGTAAAGTTTGCGAAGCAAAGAGACGGGGGGTGGTCGAAACGGGGGTGGTGTCGGTTCGACGCGTTTTTTTTCCGTATTGTCCCCAGAAATAAAGGACTGAAGGAACGAGAGAGAGATGAACTCTCGAGGTGGACGAGTTCACACCAACATGTGAAGGATTAGTCTGGTCCCACCGAGTTGAAATGGATGACAACTACGAATGAGTTCGTCGCATATCGAGCTCTCCCCCGTCGCCGACAAGGCTTGAAGGGCGACCACCCGTGGAGCCAAATAACAAAGTATCTCCGACGAATACATTTTGTCGGTTGCATTTTGCGCTGCGTTTGTTGAAGTATGGCAGTTCGGTGTACATATAGGGGGTGTGCAAGAGCGTATGGTCATTGGAATTCGGCGGCAGCGGTAATTTCATTTCCAGACAAAGTAGATATCCATTACAAAGTATAATTACCTAAAGATTTGTCTCTAGAGCAAGTTTTATCGAATTTTATTCCGTCTGCCAACCGAGAGAAAACATCTGCACAACGCTCTACCTTTAGCAGATGTAGGTGCGCCAATTGAAGCTACACATTCGAGGTGCCTTTATAAACATAAAACAAAAAAAAAACAACTGTATAGTACGATATGCTTCTTCACTTCCCGAATCAGAATCCCGACGTGGACAACTTTGAACCATGGTTGACGAAAAATGTGTAACCTCTATGCAGACATTTGATAACAATTCTGCCCCAGCTAACCCCAGTCTACCACGTCTACATCCAAATATTTTCAGAGATCACCCCGGCCCGCCTGTGGCATATCTAGCATGTGTGTCTTTATGCTGTCAAGAAGCCCCCTCATGTGTTATCTTATTCTCTTCATGATGCCCCTTGAAATCCCCATCTGCATCAAGCCGACTTCTGACAGCTCAGCAACGCCTGAACTCTGATTCCCAGATCCCTTATATCCTTTTTTCTAAACGAAGGCTCAGTAAAGCTGCTCGCTCAACATGAAACTTTGAAATCTATTTCTTCCAGACCAAAGTTCTCCGTTTTGAGGGCTCGATTTTTGTGAGGCAGACAACTTTATTTGATGCTATAAGTTCTTCATAAGGTTATGGCGTATTTCTAATCAGTATCTGATACAGAGGGATCCGTAATTGCCGCATTCCGGTAAAGACATATAATCGAAGCAGGACATTATAACAGCCTGGTACGCAACAAATGTGGTATGACCAATACAAAAACCTTCACAGCGACCTGCTTTCGTCCGCTGTAAGCTAGATAAAGATAAAACAGATAGACATGTTTCGCGGCACTCAGTTAAGCCTTTGTAAATAAATAAAATTATGATCCCTTTGGAAAAACTTATTGTTCTCATTAAATATACGCAAAAATCGACTTTTAGGCAGTTGTTGATCACCTCATGTAGATGGTAAAGGACCGTACTGTGATAGTGGAAAAGTGGAGACTATAGAATAATAAAAAAAAAACTGTTCGGAAAAACCTTCGGAAGAGAGGTGTGTAAATCTTAAGTTTTTAAGTACAAAGAAAAGAGAACTTTTAAATACTTTGTTGTATTGAATATGCCCATAGATATTGACCATTACGTAAGCTAGAGATGTTCCTTAAGAGAACTTTAAATTTTCCTGTTATATGAATTAATGAAACGTTTCTTTTATAATTAAATCTTACACTGACATAGTCTTGTACTAGGCAAATGTTTACATACGGTGGCCCATTAGATTCGAAATGAAGAATATCAGAGGGATGGCTAACAGCCTTCTCGCACGCCGTCGTTTGTTGTTCAGCTTGCTTCCATCTTTTAGTTATGCTGTGCTTGCCTCAAAGTCGGTAGCGGCAAGAAAACCAAAGCAGAGCATTATCCCTCTGCACACTGTCAGCCGTAGTAATTGTCAACATCAGCTCTTGCAAAAGGTGTTTCCCCTTTGCTAAGTTTATGTGAACACATTCGCCCTTTGAGTGAGTGACTCCCGTGCGCTAGCCTCCTGAGTTACCCCAATCCACGCCGAACGACTGTATATACGTTACCTATTTTGTTTACGCGTTGACAAACGCTGCATAATCACGATGTCTCTCCATATCTCGTAATATTTTTTCTTCTGGAGCGACGATAGCGCCGCTGCCGTGATGAGTTGTCTCCGCCATCTAATATCCCCTCGTACGATATACGTGATTTCTCTAGTTCCTCACGCTGCGATAGTTACAAGATTCGATATAGATAAAACAGACGCTGCTTGATCCCCAATAGACACAAATAGGCCCTTCCTGTACGCCCGAATATCCTCTAGTGCGTAGCCCACCAGACGGCTTTTTTACGGAGCAGCTATCCAAACAAGAAGGTACTGCGAAACTGTTGTTGCATGGTGGCAGTCGTGCCTAGCCCGACGGCCTAACCCGACCCAGCCGCTCTGGGATGAGAAATCAACGAGACAAGCGTGAACAAAGGTGAGGAGAGGAACGACCGCCGAAATGGAGGGAAATAAATTCTCTTCCTCGTAAAATCGTAAAGTTGCCGCTGCTGCTGCTGCTCGGTATCGGTATTCAGCGTCGGCACCAGCAGCGGCAACAACAACAACCACAACCTGGACGGGATGGGAAGACCCTGTTCTGTTTCTACCTCGTGCCCCCCTACAGGGATCGCTACGACGGTAGCGCGGAGATAGGGCAGTTGTGGCAGCAGCGGCAACGGTGGAGTCTCTCGAGAGAGCCAGTCTACAACGCCATATCGAGCTCGTCTTTAGCGGAGCGCATAGACGCGAACAACATTCGAAGGATTTGTGGCGCTCGTAAAACAGCATTTACCAAACCAGCTAGCTAGCTGGCTGGCTGGCTGGACGGCTAGGCGCTGTTAACGGATGCACAAAAAACAGGCAGCGAAGGGTAGGAAAAAGAAGGGCAACGAGGGCGAGGTGAAATAGGAGAAAGGTTGAGAAATGGGATGGCAGGGCGGTGTAAATAGCGGAGCGACGGAACGGAAAGCGCAGCAATCCTAAAGTAAAATCATGAGGCGTCGGCGAAGACACAGAGACAATGCTGTTATTGTTTCGGTGCTTAAACAAGTGATGAGAAATTGACGACCGCTAAACGTTAACGACGAAGAGAAATAATTGTAGCGGAAAGGGGACTCGCGAATCCCTGGAGACGACAAATTTAAGACAGACCATGAAGATTTGTGATAGTAAATCAGAGATTGGGCAGAGGTACAATGTGCTTATTGGTGCTTAATTATTGGTGAAGATGAAGAATAGTGCTGATCGATATTAAGGGTCGTGGTATAAAGTGATCATAGGGTGACATTTAGTAGTAAAAGTTCATTGTCGATTTACAATCACAGATAGTTATGATTACAGAATGACAATGGCTAACCAAGACGCTCAAATACTGAGGAATTGTGAAAATGTTTAGAAATAGATAATATTAGAATACATTGATTAGAATCGATATATTTTGCTACGTATTGTCCTGTGGCCATGATCCTTTGACATGGCCATTGATTAAGGGACGCAAGGAACGCATCTGCTTTCATTTACAGTATCATCTAAATAGGAGAGCTCTGTTTTTTGTTAGGTCGCTTGTCTCTGCCTTTCCCGGATTGAAATCTGTTCCATATACAATTTCCTCTTTTCTACATTCGTCAGTCGCTCTGCTTAACGGTCTACTTCGTGCAGAGCGCAGACTTAACAATGTTTCCCTATACCTGTGCAGAAATCTATCCGAAACGAAAGAAGAAGAAGTAGCCGCGATTGGCTACATATTTACTGCGGATGTCGACTTTATTGCCGCGGCCATAGCTGCAATACTCCGTACGGCCGTGCAGAACCTCCATGTGTATGTAGTATTAATGTGCCTTCGCTCTGCGCAGGCGCCCGACTACCCCTACACTGTTATATCACTGCCGAGTGCATTGCGCAGCAGCAGCACCAAACACAATCGTAATACGATCTTATTTCATCAAAATCATCATCAGCGCTTTCTCGTTCATACACGATGATGATCTCTAGTTGTGTATTAGTTCTGGGGGGGGGGGGGGTATGCTGCCTGAAACGCCCCTCACGTCAAACACGGCTTGACCATTTATCATTGCCTGATGTCTTTCGCCATTACTGCTTCATTCACACTCTATGAGCGTGTATGTCTAAAACAATATCATTTTCGAGCTGTTTTCTCGAAAAATTCTCAGCGTCTCGCCCCTTATCGTTGGCTCAATGAATCTCTCGTTTTTTTCCGTAATCGACTTTTTACCATGGTCCACTCCGTTCTCAAATTCTTTTTAGAGGCCATATCATACGCCTCTATTCGGCCGCAATAGCAGCCACAAGTATTGTGGCTGCTGCTATAACTACCACTACTATTACGACGAGCACAAGTAGCAGAGAGCTAGGCAGGCCGGTAGCGAGCTAGGCCGAGTGCCTATCGCCGCAGTCGCAGTAGACCTCCCTCAGCCATAGCCCTCTCGCTCTGCTCGTAGAAGCTATAAAACGGACGCTTTAATCAAAATTTATGTGTTATTGGAGGGTCGCGCCGGGCTGATTCGAAGCGGCGAGTATCCACACCCCAATTGCTATCCTTCTGCTACCAGCAGCAATGTCCAGAAATCTGTCCATTCCCCTTCCCCCGAAAGCTGTGTCCGGTGCCAGCTCCATCGCTATGGCCGGAATCGAGCTCGTGAGTCGCTGGGCGCCTTGATGAGAGGCTTGCGAAGCAAACTCGTCCCTCTCTCTTTGAGTCCTATCCAGTGTCTACGAGTGGCGCCGTCGCGGGTCTACGAGTATGAATAAGGGACTACACATATTTAGAAGAACTATACACGTCTGGATGTATAAAGCTTTACCAGACGGAACGGAACCCCAAAGCGACGCCTGTTTGTGGCGGATACACTATATAACGTGTGCTTAAATCTCCAAATAGCCCGATGAACACCGACTAGAAGGAGGTTGTCGAGGCGACCGCGGAAATACAAACGTAACGATGAAGACAAATAGGCAGGAGGGAGAAGGGTGTTTAGGGGAATGAGCCGCCAAATCAGACATCAGAGTTATCTTTGCAGCTACAAAAATCATTAACTCGTTATGATTTGGTGATCGGTCCGCCAAAGGTGGCAGTAACTTACGATCAGTGCCATGGTATAGTTGGTAATGCGATTACTATGTTTCTCGGGAGCAGGACACATATTACCTACGAAAACCTACCGAAATTATGTCAGTTATGAACGAACAGATCGTTGTACAAGAAATTATGTTAGTAGAAAACAGAAGTGACGTATTAAAATCATATCTACAACCTTTATTATTACCTTACCTTTATAGATCTAGCGTTGGTTAGCCGAGCATAATGCTAGCTTAGTTAAGCTATTTAATGAGCTCCAGATTTAATACTTCCGAACTACTAGCTATATCGGTTTACCCGTTTCTTCCATCCTAACGATCGAAATATAACAATGTAGGTGTAGCCTCGGTAAGGCGTCTCCCCCTTGGCGTCCTGAAAGAAGGACGATACTATTATGATTAGGCATAAATGTATATGGTGTTGTCTCCTTTAGATGGTGTGGGCATTAAATCATGCTCGAATCATTTCTTGCACCTACTATTGGATTCACACCAAGCCAGTACCCGAGTGGCTAAAGAAATGAACTAAGGTTTTCTTGTTGACTCTTGCCAAAACCGGCCGTTCCCTCTAAACTAGCTTCTACTACTATGGGTATTCTTTTTATGACAAAAAAAAAGGGCGGAGGATGTACGTTTAGAGCTTGGCCATTGGCTTGACAGTTCTAACTAGCCTCAAGCGTGGTTAAATAGCGCAGGTGGAACCAGCAATAGCATAGGCCATTTGTCTTGTGGGAGAAGACGTCTAAAAGACATGTGGTCGGTAACATTTAATGCCTTTTGCTGGCTTACACTACTCAGATCAGCATGAAAACGGCTTGTTACTAAAATTATTCCATTCTCTTCCTATTTGACCTTTTTTTCAGAGGATTCATCGTTAAAAGATAAAGATAATTTTAGTCCTAAGCCTAGAAAGAACGTAACGATATCACAGAAGGCTCGAAGTCGGGCCTTGCGAAGGATGAAAAGGCGGAAGTCTTTACCAGCATCTAACTCGACTCGCTATTTCCTTTAATTTTTAACTCATAACTGACAATCAATTGCCCCAAGAATGAAGCAAAAAGTGTCCATTATTCAGGTAGATGAAACTGTCCTAGACCGGGTAGCCTCCATTTTCCTCTCAAGATCCAGAATCTACATTAATATATCTTTATACGGAAAGGAAAGAGCAGACGGATGTATGGTATACTCTCAAGAAAGCAAGGGCTCTCAGATCGTTGTCGGTATTCAACATTGCAGAGTATTAGAGGATCAGAAGGCTTGTTTTTCCTTTCCATGCCACGCTGAACAGCTTGTGAGTGGTCACAAATGCGGTGACATTGCCACTGTTGGCAGGATTCTATCGACTAGTCTTGCCGGTATTATTTTATTTGCTGTTCGCAGGAGCGAGCCTAAAAGGATAATAAAAATCTTATGGCTATAATAGCGATCAACTGAGTAAAAGCATACAGATACGTTAGTATATAGAAAGGGCCCCATTAGAAGCAATATACGTCTCGGCGCGCGGATGAGTCGTGATACGAGCCATACCAAGACGAAAAATGTTTATGTTGCATTGAGCCAATACGGTGACCGCAATTTTCGACTCCTGCATTTGAAATTCCTCTCTCTTTTTCCGTGCCCCCTTTCCTCGGATTGTCTCACTAGGTTAGTTTATCATTTCTCACTCCCGTAGGTTAATTCGCTGTTCCAATGCAGTCCAATAGTAAAAGATTCTTTTTTTTTTTTTGTTTGTTTGTTTGTTTGTAAAAAGCTGGCTGCATTAAATGGCCTTTCGACGCCTGTGTGTATCTTGACTGCGGCGGATGTTTGTAACCTTACACCGCAGAACTTGATAGAGTTCCATGAAGATATCAAGTTCCGTGAAACTTCGGGATAGAGGCTTTGTGTCAAGAAGCAACATACGTAGAAGCAGTCAGAGATAACGACGTGCTAGTTAGAGCTAGTGAAGATTCACAAGGGATGGATATATTATTTCCGTGTTAGTAAAACGAAGCATACATCGCGTGTCGTCTTCATATAACGTCGCCTATAGCTAAAATGTATTTGTTATTTGCTTAATATGCCTTTTTCGACTGAACGTCGCTAAATTGACGTATTGAAGTTTACTGCTTCTTTAATGGAGACAAATAGCTCTGGATGACACTGAAGGGTAGGGATCACGTTGCTTATGAACTAAGGTCACGTCTGGGTAGCACCTTTTGTTCACGTATACATGAAACACTCGACCTCGTCTGCATCTATCGTATCGTGACACTCTCACCCCATTTAACCATCAGTGCAGAATAGATTTATAATGACCTGCATAATACAGGCGCAAAAACAAAAAAAAAACTCGCGAATAACCTAAAACATTACAATGGCTGCACCGGTAGTTCCGTCAAAGGCTTCTCGCTGCTAAATAGGGCGACACCGAACATCTAATAATGTAGGTAACGATCATATGACTAATGACGTACTTTTTTTGCAGACATTCTTTAAGGAGCAGACCGTCACCGGTTCCATCTTTTGAGCTCATGTCACTCAGCCGGATCTGTCAGTTGACATTAAGCGGACCCTTTGCAGCTCGCCTAAGGTTTCGTTCCTGGCTTTCTTTGATCAACGTCAAAGGGAATCGCTGGCCTGGTTATTCTGTCAAGCTGTCAGCTACTGCAGAAGTCCGATGAAAGAAACGATCGGAAAAGCGAGCAAGATAAACCATGGTCTTTGCCTAGTTAGCTAAGATAAGCTAAAATTAAGCTTACAAAATGTCTGTTCTCTTTAGAAAAAAAAAAAAAGTATTACAAATATTGCCAATTAACTTCGATACAAAACTTCATTATGAAATTCAATTTGCGTATCGTCTAATTATACAAATTAGACTTACTTAATAGGAAATTACGTTTCCCATCTATGTACATTGGCTCTTATATGTATTAAAGTAACATTGTCTACCTAATAAATGAATGGCTGCGCCAAAGGTACACGTTAGTCTTCCTTAGGGTAATCCCTGATTGACTCTCCCTCTTCCGCCATAGGGGTGACGTGGAATCACCATAAAGTGCTGCCATCCAAACGTGAACGGGTGCACGCTTTGCGCGCAATGTATAGCTTTTTTGTGTCTGTTTACCGCGTAGTTGTGGATTTTCGTAATAAAGAAGAAGAACCGAATAGGATTCAATATCGATTGTGTATATGTACATAGACGCTGTGGCAGATAAAATGGGCGAGGGACTGGATATGTGAAGAGATAAATTTTCGAGCTGTAAATTTGCTTCGCTCCTTTTTTTTACCGGGCTGTAGCGTCGTACTGCTTCGGATAGTAGCGCGATCAGCGGCCGTCTACGGTGAACGCGATTGTGGATGACCGACGGACGATCGCTACTCATTACTGATACGTACGCGTTTCTGGTGACCGCATTCATGACTATTTGTTGGTTTGCTGGTGGTTCTCGGCTATTAATAGCAACAGACTTTTCAGTTAGAAGAGGCATGGTTGCTGAAGACACTTGGATTCGACTTCACTGATCGCCACTGTTACCATGAGAAATCATTAAAATCAGAACGAAATAACGGCACAGTAGTCGTATAGAGGGTGTGTATAGCTTCACCCAGCCAATATAGTGGACTTCGTTAAGCTCAAAGTTTTCACCTATCTCACAGAACGATCTTTTAAGTCACCCAAAGCTTCAATGTGCTCGCAGTTAATAACCAGGCGACGTTACTGTTCTAACTTCACAAAGACAGACCTATATTATATAAATTATAGGGCGCCTCAGGCAGGTGGCAAATCTCTATGAAGTACCCGTGTGCCAAAAATAAAAATTTCGTTTGCACTTTTCCTTGGCTTATTAAACCAAAGCAAATGTTCGACGGTGAAACACTGGACACGAGCGATGTATTGAAATTTCTATCGACACTTGGTTAGGTGCCCTCTGTCAATCTGTTCCGTCGACCTGAGCAGCTAACGCCCAAAAGCTCCAGCATCGACCTTGCACCATAGCTACGAGTAATTCTTTACTAGATCATACATAGTAATACTGGTGCTGATATATTGCGCATTACTCCCTGTATCGCTTCTGTTGTCAGAACCAGCATTGATCTGCTGATCACAGCGGCTTCGTAGAAGATCCATACGATTGTCTAGCGAATGACTAGCTCAGTTTAATTCTCGAGTTTCTGTTTACAACTGGTTATCAGCAGCTGACATAGAAGAGTCAGAAAAAAAAAATACAGTGCCGTGGTACGGGCCTGTTTCGCTCACTGGTATCTATTCTACGTTGTAGATCGAACGTACCCGCGTTCATCCCGTACTCGCTTATTTCACCCTGTTCTACAATATAATCGGACTTGTGAGTCTATTAAAGTTTGTGTAACATATTGATAGCCCCGCAGGCTGTACGTCTATGAGCCACCTTGAGTTAGGATGGACCTGCGCTGCGTAGACCTTTGATATTGCTCTGTGCATTTTCAGCCATTGGTGCTCTTAGCTCCTGTGCGAATTTTTGTCTATTCCGTTTACTCGTAAATCGATGCCTTTCGACATCAATGGGCAGTAACAAGTCTAAATCAGAATTTCGATTGATAACTGCAGTCCAGACTTCGAGGGTGCCCACAATTTGCGGGTAGTTACATGTTGCCGTATATATATATATATGTACATCTTGTTATTATCTGACGACAGATAATACTTTCGGACAATGAGGAAGTCCTGGTACGAACGAAGATCTTCGCAGAAGAGCGCGAAAAAACGACCGGGGAAAACTTTAGGATGTAACCGAAAAAAGAAATAGAAGAAAATTATCTAAAGGGAAAAAAAAGGGATATACGAGGGGTATCTAAAGGGATATACGAAAACAGCTACGTCCTGACATAGCAGTCGTTCTATAGAATTTTTCTTCTTGGGCAGAGAAAATTAATGCTTGATTTTCTATTAAAACTTGTGCGATTATTATTTTTCGTTTGATGAAATTTTTGCCTCTTGACCCGCACGAAAAACCGTACAACAGCTTCGGAGCGACCGACAATGGAGCGTGGATATTAAATAAAAAAAAAAAAGGGAAAGTTTTGTAGAAGGGGTGAAAGATAAATTAAAAAACCTATCGTCTAGATAATATATTAGCAAGGAAAATTAATCAACAGTTATGCCGCATAGATTACTGAATCGCGTATTTTTATTCCAGTGTAATAACTTATATGCGGACACTAAATTTATAATTTTTTTTAATATAATATAATTTATGAGTAGACACCAGTGTAGTATCCCCATATGCAGTGCAGTATCACCATATAAAAGTAATTATCACCGGTGTAGAACGTTGGAAGACGGTTGGTCTTGCGGTCTTCCGATCATAAAAATATTTTACTGACGTTAAACAGCGAAAGTCGTTGTTGAAAATGACTTAGCTAAACAAATGCCGGCCTTCTCAGATCAGTACGGAAAAAGCAAGAAGATTATTTCATTTGCGAAAAGATAGCCTTAAATAAACTTGACTAATTGGAAAAGCTAAATAAAAATATTTTTGACTGCTTTTCGCACACCACCCACTGCTCGCAAGATACCGCATGTTCCACATATAACTGTCGTTTATTTCTGTTATGAAATTTTGGCCACATCGACCTTTACCCTAGGCCAATTTGTAAACGTCTTATGTTACCCCTTTGCTCTAAGAGCTTCTGCTGAATAAGTTAGAGCGACTTTCATAGCTAAAACCAAAAATGATTCGTACAAGACGTTGTCGGCGGCAATGACGCTTTCATAAACTCGACGTCTCTACAGGGTGGCTATCCGCCATCAGCTTGCGATGGTAGGTCACCATAAGCTCGGTTCGTAATGCTCTTAGGTGCCACTGAGGCCGCTGCCTTCCAGCAGCGAACGGTTTTAGTTTTGTGCCGGCGGTCCTGTTCCGGTCGGCACTGCCGACGAAGGCCCTGCACCACTCAGTTGAGCGGTGCAAAGACTTGCTGCAGCGACAACGATGATCTATCTTCCAAATAGAAATCCGAAGCTACAAAAACGATGCGCGGTTATCCGCTACTGTAGGAAGGTGTGTAGATGGAACGTACCGTGCTATCGATATGGTCTGCCGACGGCGTTAACTGCTACCTGTGCTACTGTTGCTAGTACTGCTTCTGTATCTGCCACGGTGCGTGGTCGCGAACAAGAAATGACATCTTTTTGCCGAAGCTCTTGTTCTCAGTCGTATGACTATGGGTCGGACTATGGCTGTATTTTGTGCTCAAAAATAGCTGGTTCGAAATCGGTTCTCGAGGCCAGCTTCGCTCATTTGTTAAACTCGCGTTCCCACCTCCTTCTGACTCATTTTCTGAGCGATGTTGGGAGACTGGCTCGGCGAGCAGGAAAGCCGACTGGTCGATGTCTGCACGGCTGGTTTCGTAGGTAAACGGAGTTCAGTATTGCCAGCCGTCGCTCTACACGGCCACTGCACACTCGTCTCAGTTCCATCGGCAATTGCGCCCGTTATTGGAATACGACTTGGTGGTACGGGAAGAGCCTATCGACTAGAACTATTACAACCACTACCGACGCTGCTGCTGAGCCTATTGCGTATGGAAATATAGCTAGCATGACCCGACAATGAGCTTCTCCTTCTTTGTGGCTTCTGGCTTCGCAAAGAGCCTTCGACCCGGCGGTGGGGCAGGGCCTAGCTTCAAGTCGTTAAGACTCGAAAAAAGACGAACAAACTTGAAAAAGATTTCGAGCGATGCCATGCTCTCTGCTTCTTGTGCTCGTCCTTGTTCGGCTTCGTCTCGTCGTATGAAAAGAGCAACGTGGAACCTGAGCGGAACGCTGAAAGATAGAGTGGTTTCTTAATGATGTTCAAAATTTGCCGCTGTAGCTCCCTAATGGTTCTTGCTTCATTACTTCTCCATAGAAGTCCAAGTAAGAGCCGAACAAAGGGGCTAGGCGCTCGTGTGCTGTCGCTACTTTAAAGCGGCTTTTTAGCAGCTCAACAACATTGGCAGTGATTACCTCGCAAAGACTGAATAGGAGGACATGCCGATGCTGGCAGACAATGTGAAGTGATGAAGGTAAAATGCTCGCTCAAAGCTGATTGAAGGAGAATCTGCGCCTTCCTATTTCCCCAGTTTGTCGAACTACGAATTCTGCTGATATCCAAGGAGGACTGTACGTAGCTTCGATACGAGAAACTTACACGACCGATATGTGCGTTAGACAATACGTTATACATAGACCTATTTCGTGGAATAGATCGCTATGAAGTAGGAATAGATGAGAACAAGGCGATAAAAGAGCAGGGAGAGGACCGCTGGTGCCAGATAAGAGACTTTGGGGATATTTTTTTATGTTTTTAGATTTGTTTTTGTTCGCACTCACTGAACGATTCATATTAACTGATACAACAAGATATATATGAGGAAATGTAGATTTTTTTAAATTCTTTTTTTCTTCCTGCTTGTTATTTTTGTGCGGTTCATGCTTACTCACCAATTTTTATGCTAAACTCGTTAAATTTTTTACTTAGTCGCCGAAAGCGGTTCAGCCCTTTCGGTGACTAGGTAAGGAATAATCATTTATTGGTTAGGCGCTTGACCGAAACTGCAGGAGACAGGGAACAGGTTCCGCTGGTTGGAAAGCACAATCTCTCGAGATGACGAGGCTTTCTTATACGCCATATACCCGTAAAAATATTAGTTTCTATCAATGGGATCACATAGCGGCTAGTGGACTCCATATGCATCAGTTGTACGAGCACGCAAACCAAACGCGTGCAATTATTCGATGCCTTCTCACTTAAAAAAGAAGAAAAAAGGACAGCGGCGGTGAAACATTTTCTCAAAACCACCGTCAATCAGATAAGGATCAGCAACGAAAAACATGAAAAAAATTGGGTCTAAGCAAAACTTTTTGCCCAGTTCTCACCTGATCGGCCGAGTCGGTAGTCGCAAAAGTGGTAGCCTGATCAACAAAAAGAGGATGTGCCCATTTTCCTTTCAGTTGCATTACTTTGCTATGACGAGGAACAATGTAAAGGGCCAAATGGATATGGGAGTTGATATTTACCCATTTTGCATTGATGTGCAAAACCGGACAGCCCCACCTCGACTCTAAAAGACGCATCGATTTTGCTAACACGTGCGCTGTGGTGCATTTATACAATGCTGTGTTCCGTCTTTTTATAGCTTAGATTTGCCGACCCAATCGGCAAATACCAAAACTATAAAAGAGGGGCAGACAGCCACGAGGCTGATGGCATTCACTATAGTACCATAAGACTTTTGTCATTGGACCCTCGCTACGAATTTGCTGACCCAAGGGACAAGGAAAGATCGCCATTGAATGCCCGCCATTTCGGTGTCCTCAAAGGACCCGTGAGTCTAACTCAACAATTACAATACGGTGTCCAAAGGAAGCAAAAATACATCAAATCAGATACTGGGTAGCGCTATGATCGATTTCTGAGCGCACGATCAAAGCTCAACATATAAAAATACATAATAGGATGTTCGACGCAAAGCAAAACTAACTAAAAGAATAATGAAAAGATAGTGATATCATTCATGCTATCAGAGCAGAGGTATCTCTATTGCCGAAAAGAATATAGATGAGGAAAGATATTTTCTAGGACGTAACGATTTCAGGTAAATTTCAGGTCGAGGTGTTCCGAATCGATGCTAGTGAAAGTAAACAAACTGACGAATGTTGAAAAATAAGCGAGGCATCAATGGCAGGCAGAAAAGGGCCTGTTCTCGACATCTATGTCGAGGTAGCTGCACGGTCCTCTTGACGTGCTAGGCTCTGGAAGCCATTAGACCGCATAGCTCATTTGGTAACACTCATTTAAAGGTCAATATGCAAGCTTTGCCTGAACCTGCAAGGAAGTCATACTGCAATCTTCGTTCCTGCCTCCTGCCAAAACAACGACACCATTGGAAAGTACAGCGTACACTTTGGTATACAATGCGGATGTCTACGTGTGTAAATAGACGTGCAGTTGTCATGTAAAATCGGTACTTTCCAGCGAAGCATATCTTACGTAGTTGATTTCTCTAGACATGGCACTGATATATACACGTATACACACATGCATATGTTTAATAAAAACAGACATACTTTTTTTTAAATACTATGAAATAAATATGTCGTGCTTCAAAATGATACGCATATGCCTTTGCGGCAATATGTATACACGAGGTTTGTTTTCAAATCCTGCGACTAAATCCAGTTTATGAGCCATATATTATCGGTTCTAGTATAGAAGTTCGCCTTTGAACACATTTATTTAGTCGTCTTTGTCACGTTTGAAAAATCTTGAATAGAGACGTTCCCGTTGAGTAGCTTTGTTAGGGCTTTTCGTTACTGCAAAATAATACAAGACATCAACATGCATTTTTCTGATGAGCCTTAGTAAGCTATATAGCACACGTCCTCAAACGTAGGTGTATTAACGGGTCTGCCAAGAGTTTCCCTTCGCTCAGGCACACGCTTTTCTATTCATTATGGCTATTTTAAAGCTCACTTTTTTCGGAATGTTACTAAATATCAACGCTGTTTATCACGTTGACAGCAGGCGTGCGCTAGCGAGTGACTAATTGCTTTTTTCTCGTTCAGCCACAAACGCTTTCTACCCACACGGTGACCTCGAAGCGGGCCATTCATCCATCTTTTTCAGCTGGGATGTTGGGTTGACCAAAAACAGAGATTACATAGCAGATTGAAAGTGAGAAAATGGCCCGTCCGCTCGGCTAGTCTGATTTCATTTGCATGGCGCAGTATCGAGGCTGATCGAATGGTACGTTTTCGGTGCGTAGCGACAGGTTCGTTGAGATTTCATCAGGACCAAAGGTTTGAGACCGATTATTTAAGAAATACAATTTTCCACCTGTCCTATTTGGGCCGCGTCGAGCTGAACATATTTCAACCAGGAAAACATATCTTTCTCCCTTTGGCAGCCGTTAAATATTAGCGACAATTAATAGTTGCGCTGTTTGCCTTCTGTCAGGTAGCTAGTTCTACCTTTATACACTGTATACGTAACCAGTGAAAACGGGGGGCGGGTACGTATTTAAAGTGTTTTGAATCTTCCATAAAGTTGTGATCCGAGGATTTTATTAAAGGAATAAAAAAAAATCGTCTTATTTATTTTTTTCTCACAAGAACATTTCTGATTTGCTATGGCTTTTCGTTATCAAAATTCACTATCACCCAAGCAAAGCAGCACTGGGTAGATAGAAGGCTTAGAGTATCTTAATATAAATCGTTTGGCCATTATTTTATTTTTGTTCACCTAGAATCATTTCCGCGTCTGCTATGTCTGCCCGGTTCGCTTGAGTCTTCGCTTAACCCCATTCAAGATCACCGGATTGTAGCAGACTGAACTGGTCGAAACTCGACCTCGAAACGCGGATGAAATTGTTTTGTCAAGCCTATAAGGGCTCGTTTTATCGATTATACGCAGTGTGTCTTTTCCAACCATAATGGCTGTGACTGCTCGCTGCTCACCGGTCTGCGAAGCTAAAACGCCTCCTAACGGTGACAAATTGCCCAATTCTTTTAGTACTCACCTCGTCTCTGTATGCCAAGTCTGGCTGGATACGAAACTCTATCCTCCCACCGACGCAAAACAGGGGAAGTTTATCACCTCGGACACGTGACGCTTGTAACGTAGTCAGCCACACAACTGTCAACTGTCTTAGTCGAATTGAGTATAGCACCATCGAATACCTTCCACACGGATGCCTCTTCTAGTCAAAAGTAGATACTGGCGAGCAGAACGATGCTCAGAACACCAGAGCAGCTTGGCCTATCGGAAGCATGCTCTGATATGGCAGGATAACGGTATTGTGATGTCGATGGTTTGGTACCTCAGTCCGCATATGATGGCCAGTGCAGAACGGGACCACTTAAAACGATCTTTTTACGTCCTTTGACGTTTCTACACACAGTCATTGGCCTTGCTAGTACTATAAAAGTTCACAGACGCATATCGACAGATATACCGTTTACGTACATACGATACAATACGACCGATAGTAAGCAAGCTTTGAACGTTGCTTGCCATGCACCATTGCGGCTGTTAAGCTAGTCTTCAATTTCGATTCGTTGACGGAAAGCAGTCGAGCAGGATTTACTCCAGGTAACCTTTGCCTGAGACGCTCTCTAAACTAAGGTTTAACTGGCGAAAAGGTTACTGTAGGCTTCTGAAGACAACAGTGAAATAGCGATGTCGACGATAGATACCGCGCCGAACATATCTAATGAGTCAACAACGTGTTGCAAACGCCACGGCACACATTCGATGAGCCAGGGCATCCGATGAGGGTAAACAATATTTCTACGTTTCATTTCGGTTCTTCGTGGCTTGCCACGGAGCCTCAGAGAGCGGAATTAACCCATTATAATGCGTTTTTCATGGCCTTCTTTCGCTCCTCCTCTGTTGTCTTTCGTCAGCTACGGTTCTGATCACGATTGCTCGCACAATGGGAAGAATGAGGCGAAGAGAGTCCTATATCCAGTCCTATATCTTTCTTGTTCGCTTTTTCAGTTATCCAGATCCAGAGCTTCTCTATACAAAAGGAACAAATCAACAACTATATACGATGCATTCAGTTAAGATGAGGGTGAGATATACTGTAGCTATGCGGTCGGTCGCGTATGGTTCATGAGGAATAACCTACAACTGAAACTATGTTGAATAACTTCGCGAAAAATACGACTCTTCTACGCGTTCTCGCATTCATAGTACCACAAAAAAAGCAGATTGGTAGACGACACAGAAGTTCAACGCCATGTTGTCCAAAATAATACATACCCCGGGAAGAGTGAGCTTAAGCGCTATGAGAAGCGTACTAGTAGCGGATAGATATGCGCGTAAGGAGACTTGCGTGGAAAAATCAAAACTAACTTTGATTATTGATTACGCAGTATTTTTTTTTATTTGCACAGGCACTGAGGGCACATTTGAGGAATATTTTTGAGACTTGCTACTTCGATTGCTTAGTAAGTATAGAAAATGTTGTCTGATTGATGCCAATTAAATAAATCGTTTTCGTGTAAGCCAACACTAGAGCAGAGAGAGGATCTGTATTTCCTAACTGAAGTCGTATTGGCGCCCCTTCAGGGGGTATGCAGGAACCAAGAATCAACCTTTTTTTTCCACTCTCGCACTGTAATTCCGCTTATTACGCTTAAAACAAGAAGCCATCGAAAATAATTTACCCGCTTCAGGATTTGCTCAACACTAAAGTTTATTGACAATAAATCATCTCACTTCTATTTTTCAGTTATCAATCAAGTGCTTTACTCATCCTTGTATACTTCAAAACTTTGAGGGTACCAAGTAGAGGAGCATATCTTCATTGTCTTCATTCAGCATAATCTTCATTGTTGTTAACTTTAATAGAATATCGTGTTTTTCTTCAGTAAAAATTTTAGCGTTGTTGACTCCTATTTTTAGATTAAAAAAAAAAGTCCATTTTAACCAAAGCAATTATCGAACTCGTTAAAAATATATACATATTGCTTAAAAATCACTCAACTTCTGAAACATCTGATTGAATCTCTAACCGAAATTTTCTGACAAGTTCATCCTGACCTCTGACATCTGCTTAGAGCCAAAATTTCACCAAATGCAAAACTATCGTTGTTAACGGTCGACAATTCTTCACATTAATTTCCAGTATGCAATCGCTAATATCTTCCTAACATAGTCGGTGCCTACTATATCTCATATGCGGTCGAGACGGCTGACGAGTATTTGCTGCAGTACGAAGTACGATAAAAGTGCCAAGTGACTGATCATTGCAGGCGTTTCTTTTGGTACTTCGAAACCGAGTGACGTGACGGTGTTTCATTCACAGAGCGTTTGAAGAAGTGGAGGTGCCGAGTTCGCCTGCGGTTACTGCGGACAAACGAGCGCAGAATGATCTGTCGCTTCCAACTGGGAGATAATATCATCTGTGGAACCGGTGTGATCGTAGCGATAATCCATAAATAGATCACTATTGCCTAAGTTGGCGCGTGTGCCATCGATCGGCGATCAGAGAAAAGCGCAACTGCGATGATAAGAGAAAATTACAAATGCAACGAAAATCGCGGTCAGACGATGAGCGCGTACGACAAATTTCAGGTCCCTTTAACAAGTTAGATGCTTTGACTTTCTCGTAGTTGAATTCGGAGGTCAGTTTAAGCTACTCGTAGAAGTTGGCATGATGCTCGCCGTTAATCACCAATCGAGTCGATGTTAGAACGAAATTTATGAAAAAACTTTGACAATTGCAAAAAACAAAAAAAGAATAAAATATAGTTGTCCTGACGAGGCAGTGTGTTAGTTATTTGAAAGAAAAAAAAAACATCTAAATAACGCACACTGTTGTTAAAATACCACTGCAGACAGAATCGCGACGAACTCGAATGAAGAAATGCCCAAAACGCTTGGGTCGACGCCCGCGATGCAGGGCGGTAATGGCGATTTAATGAAATCGAAGACAAACGTTCGTAACCAAAATATGCGGTTTTTTTTTTTATAGTGAGTTAAAATACGCCTAGTATCGTATCTATACATATTAGCACTATTTAGTTCTATCTATATATTTATTGGGGCGCATATCTGCTGACATTAGGTTAATTTCTAACGTCTATTTACATCAGGCCTTATGGCCGGTTGTCGCAAATAAGTTATACTGAAACTATCTCATCTAAATGTATCAACTTATTATTTATAGTTTCGTTTCGTATCGGGTCCGCAAATGTTCATCGTATAAATTGACTCTTGATAGAAACGGTGGCATTAACTCAGTGCAATCAAGCCGCTGCGACATATGGTTGGGCCCTATAGATTAGGCCTCGCCTTGCTAAGTCGTCCTTGCTTTTGCAAGCTACTGATTTAGCTATAATAAATAGGATCCTTATTAACAATTTGAAGGCATTTAGTTAAAGTTAATGTAATCTCACAAACGACTTATTTATCGATATTTCTGTTTCTCGAGCGAGCGGAATTTTGTATAGTTAAGAGCATTTGTAAGATTATATTTTGTTAGAATTGATAGGGTTTTAAGAAAACCGCGAAGAGATTCCACTCGATTGTGGATAGGAATCGGGTAGAGAATGCGGTTAAAAGCGTTGCTTTGTATCGCGTTCTTCCTTATTTTCACTAAAGTTGAACTTATTTAGGATAGTATTGATCTCACCTAGGGACGCACGCGCGTTTCTTTCGCGTTGGCAACAACGAATGCACCTGTTGTGTGTCCGCTTAAACATTCTATTTTCCCACGTACGTCGTGAGTAGGCTATGAAAATTTACCAAAATGCTAGTAGGTAGCAAGCAAGGAGGATAAACAACAGCCTAATCTTGGTTGTTGCTTGCCTTATGACATTGCATCTATACAGTCTGCTCTCGTCTTCGGAGGACCAGCTTAAAGCAAAGTGGATTCTAGATCTCGACAATCTACCTGTCGGCTTGAACGTCTGAATCTCAACTTGCTAGTTATCAGCCAGCGGTAGTTTAAGCTGGCCTTTTCACATGTTAGTGAAAATAGGTCCATTCGTTTTGATGACAGGATAATCGAAAAGTTTCCTTAACAGGTTTGAATTATTGTCATAACCATGTTTTGGTTCATCCTGTTGGGTGCTAACTATAGCGCGCTTGTTCTAAGTTCTATTCTCATCTGCGGTACGCTTGGGTCGTATACAATTGTCGTGTATGACAGACGCAGACACCAACAGCAACTGCAATGAACAAAGGAACAAGGTAAAATGTAATAAATAGTAGGACATAACATGAAATCCCGACGAAGTCCTGCACGCAGTTGCAACAGGGCATCAACTTGTATAAAGCATACCATTGCTAAAACGATGAGAAACATCAACAAGGTAGCGTGTCGATAGCCGTAGTAATCAAGCAGAATTCCCCCAAGCACTGGGCCCACAGCGTTGCCGAAGAAACACGCTGGCATAAAGATGCCCGAGAGCATAGCGTACGTGCCGAGATCATCCGGTAATCCTTTTTCTGTCCTGTAGGCAACAACAAGGAATGACATTCATCATCGACCGTCGAGATTACACTACACTTTAGGGTTTTCATTAAAGATGAATAGTGGCAATTGCAAAATTCTCACTGATTTAATACCTGTTTAAATGAGGCGAAAATTGAGCTGTAGTCCGATAAAGCTTGTATTACGAATGAAAGAAAAGGGATAGAAAGAAGATAAACGAGGTTGTCCTAGAAAAACTCATAGCGCACCGAAATCGCGGATAAGAAAATTGAGATGCTTACGTACGTGAGGACGTGGAGACTGTGCATGAAAGAGCACACGAACGACGGTCCGTAGCCGGTACCCATGAAGGCTTGCATAACGAGCACGAGAGTAAGAGTGGCCTCTACCGTAATGAAAGGCAACGGGCCGACCAGGGCGACAGCGATGTTTGTCAGGACGGCCCCACACAGAACGATGAACCGTGGGTCCCTCTGCGAATCGACGACACATGATAAAGGTAATGATGAAATTTATAAGAAAATTAAATATAATGATAATAATAACAGCAGCATCAATTAAGCATATTAGGATACGTACGACTCGCTTGCACATAATGCCCCAGAAAACGCTTGACACCGAATAGAAACCTCCACAAATGATAAAGGATAAGCCTGTCATCGTCGGGGAGAGGGCGAACTGGCGTAGATGAAGTGCTAGGGTGGCGTCGTTGAAGCCCACAATAATGAAGGTAGACATTACCATGAGCAAGTTAAGTATAATACGGATATCCAGTAGACAGCTCGACTGGAAGCGTGAACTTTGTGTACCTTTACCTGAATGAGCATAATTGAATAATTGATGCACCCGAATAGACGAAAGAAAAAATGGCACGTAAGTTAACGGAATTTTGATAAAACTGTTGAAATTCGAAGCTCGCATATGATAAAGAGTATTTCGGGACCCTCCACACACATTTTAACTAAAATACACATATAACTAACTTCACAAGTTTGTTCACAAGGATCAATGCTAACGAAGAACCGTACATATATAACGACGACCGATTAGCAGTACTATTACATTAAAGCGACAGTATTTCGATTGACTATGTTAAAAATAGTATTCTACCAAACAAAGCGCACTTGCATCACTTATAATCCTTCATCTCAACCATATATTTGAAAAATGAGTGACACAAAGAATTAACAAGCTAAAAATTAAAAAAAAAACTAATAATAAGATGATAATCAGGGTAACAACAGAAGGAGCACGTACGAACGACAGGGAATGTAGCCATGATGAGGAACGTCGTAATGAGGGTGCTTATGCCGAGAAAGAAAAACGGTAACTTGAACCCTCCCCGCTGAAATAACCGAAAAATATACGAGTACTTCAACATACGCTCCCAGTGATTACCGAAAGAACAGCTAATTGACATGGAACCTCTTACGCATTAGAGAGTTTACGTAAAATGTACCTCAAATGTTTAAACTAGTTATTACTTTATTATATTCTAATTAAGAATTCATTCAAAAAAATGTATTTGCTTTTACCTTTTATACGATCTTGAAAACATATGATACTTCACGAAGACTGCGCTAACGTGCGAAAAAAACAAGCTCAGAGCCCGTAATTTGTCATAGCTACAATTTATAAAAAATCTATTGAATAGCAAAAAAAGATAAAAGTAGAGAAATACTCAGAAGTAAATGAAGCTTCAGTAACCTCTACCTCATACATAAATCCGCCAATGGCTGGACCTATTACCACACTGGCTCCATAGATGGTTTCGATAATTGGCTGAAATTAGCAAAAGTAGATAAACATAGAAATAACGAAAATTTACATAAAGCCACCCATTAGAAATCAGTTAACATACTACAGCAGAGATAACGGTAATCTTTACTTCACTGAAGTCAATAAAAATAGCAATTTTATACCGCAGGTCATATATGATATCGCATAAGCCCTATTATATCCTTTAGCATCCTAACAATTGTTGAACATATATATATATATGGTTATATGTATTAGTTGCAACGTTCACATTGTCGGCATTGTTAACGATTTTCTTATTTATCTAAAATTGTTATCTTGCCATTTCTGATTTAGAGGTTTAGTCGTCAGAACGACAACACAGCTTATCGCTAAGCTAAGAATGGTAACGCTAACGCTAACGTAGAACGATACTTGACTGACGCGGACACAATCAAAACAACATGGTCGTGTTCAGCATCGTTTACTTCTCGTCATCTTTTCTTGAAGTAATTCCATTGAAGGCAATAGACAACTGGGCTACATCTCCTGCTGACGAATTCAGTCGACCGCTAACTCAAAACTGGGGTTAATCGTTTGGTCACATCCTTTTCATAAATAGAACTTGGCTGCAACCGGTGTGAGTAATTCATCATGGACGGACAACACACTCAGACGTACCTGATGCACCTTGTATACGGTACCATCAGTTTGCTTGATTTCGTCTATAAGATGCTTACATTCATTGGTTGACACTGTCTAATGAGCAAGTAAGATAGTATATTCGAAAGTTCTGAATCCAGCCCGCAATGATTTCTATCAATTAGACAAAATACACTCTTTTATTCAATAGTTTATCCAGCACCAAAGTGAAATTGAAACGAAAACTCCAGTGAAAAAAGCTAGAACAGCCGGTGCCTGACGCTCCTTTGATAGCAGTGCTGCACAGGGCTCTCTGCCGACACGGCGTACTACTAACCCCTCATGGATATACCACTTAGTGTAGGAATAGGACGAAATAGGCTTACACAAATCAAATGGGGAAAAACAGACATGGCCGCCCAGTTGATCGTTCTGCCAGATAAGCAGGTTCTTGTTAGGACACATGAATGTGCGTATCTAGCAGCCCCTAATTCCTGTTGGGGCTAGCGAAGATGGCACCCTCAACGCCCGCCATTACTGCCGTTGATTCTCACTCGTCATCAATATGTCGTAGATACTCAACACAATGTCTACTATTACACCCGCTAGCGCGTCCCCATTTTGCATTGCCTCAACTTCTCAGCTGACAGAGTACATTATGTAAATACTCTCCCATCGATATGAAGTCATGTATATTGTGTATATGATAGCAATGTTCGTAGGGAAATATGCCGCTTGTGAAAGACGCCTACGGGAATAGCGATGAAGCCGTGTTTGGGGTCGACCCTGGAAGCTTGAAAGCTTTTGCATAACTGAACTTTAGCTTTATGTAGGCACTTTTTATATCTACTTAGGGTTTTTGTAATTTGAGATTTACCC